>NC_053435.1:67642966-67887273 GCF_007990345.1 Gossypium hirsutum
TTTTCATTGAGGAATAAAGCTAAACAATGGTTGCATTTGTTACCACGAGGGTCAATCATTACTTGGGAACAAATGACTGAAAAGTTTTTATTAAAATATTTTTCGCCTGCTAAAACAGCTAAATTACGTAATGATCTCTTCTTTTGTACAGATGGATTTAGAAACATTCTACGATGCATGGGAGAGATACAAGGACCTCTTGAGAAGATGCCCTCACCATGGGTTACCACTCTGCCTACAGGTTCAATTATTTCATAATGGCCTAAATCCTTCGACTCGACAGATGATCGATGCAGCCGCTGGTGGAACTATCAATAATAAGACACCTGAAGATGCTTATGAATTTATAGAAGAGGTGTCACTGAATAACTATCAGTGGCTGGTCATGAGGACAAAGCCAACAAAAATAGCCAAAGTTTATAACGTCGATTCAGTCACCATGCTCTCTAATCAGGTAGAACTCTTAAATAAGAAAATTGATGGTTTTCTTAGTTCTTCACAGGTTCACCCAGTAATGTAGTGCAAAGTAAGTGGAGGTGGATCAAGCAGTTCAGAGTACCCACTTTGTGGCTACAACATGGAGAACGAGCAGTTAAATTACATGGGTAACAAGCCTCGATCTCAAAACAATCCTTATAGCAATACTTACAATGCAGGTTGGAGGAACCACCTAAACTTTTCTTGGGGAGGCCAAGGAAATCAGAAACCACCATCCCCTCCAAGCTTTCAGCAACCACCGTACCAATAGGAGAAAAAGCCGAACCTTGAGAAAATGCTAACAAAATTCATCTCGGTGTCAGAAACTCTTTTTCAGAATACCGAGACGGTACTTAAATGTAGCACCCCAAACCCGACCTAAATTGTATGGCCGAATCTAGCATGTCACATCAAAGTATTTTTCAAAAATTGATCTTTTTGGTAAGAATCTGTTACTGAATCTAAATCTTTTTATTATTATTTAACAAAATTTCTCGTCAAAATGTTTACCAATTTGTTTGCCTTTGGTATATTACTTCAATTTAAACTGCGGAAGCATTTGAAAACTTTGTTGCTGAAAGCTCGTGTTCTTTAGAAAATCGTGCTATTTTGAAAACTCGTGTTTTCCTAGACTAGCAGTTTAGTATAAGAAAACAAAATCCAAATTAAAACTTAAAACCCACCAACGGCTTTATTACAAAAATTAAAACCCAAAATGAAATCTAGTTGCAAATAAAAGAAATAGAAGCAATAGTGTGGCCATCTCCGAGTCCCTCGCAGCTCTAAACCATCTAAGCTTTAAGGATTACCTGCATAGTTAGAACCGGGGTGAGTTTACGAAAACTCAGTGTGTAATCCCTTATTAAACTATAGGAAACAGTGCATCCAGTAACAGTCTAGGCCTGAGCCTTATTCAGTATCAGTACAGTCTAGGCCTAAGCCCTATATAGTAGCAGTGTGGGCCTAAGCCCAATTCAGTAACAATACAGTACGATGTAATGCAATTATGCATCCCACCCAAATCCAACCAGCACACCACCCGTGCCAACCAACACACCATGTTGGGATATAAATCGACCCACCCATCTAGCACACCAATATCGCAGTAAAGCTGCTAGAAATAATGATGCAGCATAGTTGCCAGAAACAGTAAATGTGGCAAAGCCACCAGTATCAGTAATTGTGGCATAGCCACCAGTAATAGTGAATGTGACATAGTCAACAGTACAAAACTTCCTGTATATCAAAATCCTTACCCTATGCAGTATGTCGTGCCATAAATATTATGTGTATGCAAAGTCATACTCAGTGCAATCATATATGTAAATCCTAAGCACATCAATCATACGAAACTTAAGGGCATAATCGTCATTTTACCATACAGGGGTATTACAATCACTTTACCCTACAGGGGCTTTACGTTCATTTTACCCTACAGGGGCATTACGGGCTTTTTACCTATTAGGGGTATTTTAGTCATTTCACCCTACAAGGGTGTTTTGGTAAATTTACAAACCAAGGGTATTTCAGTAATTTTGCAAACCAATGGTAGTTCTATAATTTTTTTAAAGTCAAGGGTATTTTTGTAATTTTGTAAATCAGGGGTATTTCTATAATTTTCCAAATTAAGGGTATTTCAGAAATTTTACAAATCAGGGGTATTTTGGTCACTTTACAAATCGAGGGTATTTTAGTAATTTTACAAGTCGAGGGTATTTCGGTAATTGTACAAGTCGAGGGTATTTCGGTAATTTTACAGGTCGAGGGTAATTCGGTAATTTCACATATCAAGGGTATGTTGGTAATTTTACAAACTAGGGGTATTTTGGTAATTTTGCTAATTGTGGGTATTCAGTAATTTTGTAAACCAAGGGTATTTCAGTAATTCTTCCCTACAAGGGCATTTCAATAATTCTATCCTATAGGGGTATTTCAGTAATCCTACAGTTACGAGATTCACATAGTCTAATCCTATACTTACTACACAATCATACAATTTATCCACTTGGGCACATGGGCCCGTTTGCCCATCCTGGCCCATCGTGACCCTAAGCAACCTAAGCCCACGAGAGCACTCATGATGGCCTTAACCATCACGTCAAAGCTTCCACACGTGCGCTCGCACGCTCGTTTGGCTGCCATCGCCATGTGACCGGCATTTCGGCATTCCGGCATTTGCCGTTCTACAGCTAGAGTAGTGTGAAATACACACTTGTTTATGAGAACGCGCCGAAGTCCACGATCACCAACCTTGGAACATCCTGCAGTTAGTCTTGCTCCCTAACTCATCTGGTTCACTCTATTTCAAGCCAGCTTCTCACCAATACTCATGTTAGCTTCCCGATGTGGGATTACTTTCAACCAATAGGAAAATTCCTCATTCTTATGACCACTTCAACCACAGAGTTTCAATCCAACTCCGCCTCCTACACAGCTCCAATAGCAAAATAAATACTCCACTGCGCATCCCAAGACTTGAACTTTAGACCTCACAGTTACACAACACGCCACCTTGCCACTCCACCACATGCTCTTTCTGTGATAAAAACGTCCATAATTAACTTTAAGACATATGTGCCAACATCCAGATTCACTTAAGAGAAAAACCAAAATGAATTGTAAGAGCCAAGATTTGAACCTAGGCTCCCTTGCAACCTTAAGGACGCCACAACCACTAGACCACATGCTTCCTTGTGTTATTTATTTAACACAAAAATTTAAAAGACCATCATCCAAGCATCCAGGGTTTTATTCACTTAATACCAATTTTTTTTCTAAAGCCCAGGTTTGAACCCAAGATTTCTCCAACAGTTCTCAGGCCCGTTAACCACCAAAGTAGACATTTAATTGTGTCATTTCCTTGCACAATTAAATACCTATATACAACCTCCCTACGGACCCATACTCAAGGCCCAATACTTTTAGGCCCAAATTCGGGGTGTTACATTAAAAATCTACAAGCGTCGATCCAAGGGCTCGAAACTCAGATAGGCCAACTCGCCAAACTGATTTCTGAACGACCACAAGGTTGTGACAGCCCAAAATTGACCTGAGTCCGGAAGTGGTTTCGGGACCGCTAAACCGAGTCATAAAAATAATTAGCTGTCATATTTGATGCTTATTATATGTATATATGCATGTGTGAAAATTTCATATTTGAATTTTGTTTAATTGTAGGTGAATTTTAGTAAATAGGACTTATGTGAGAAAATTTTGAAATGTGATAGGTTAATTTATACGGACCTATTAAAGCATGTAGTGAGAATAATGGCTTTGCATGTTAAATACTCCTTCTTTTATACATAGTGGCCGGCCATGATGGAGCATATATTAGAATATGTGGTAAATTTCCATGAAGTGGTCATTATTTTATGTAAAGGAAAGGAAATAATAAAAGAAATACTAAGGATAATAAAAGTAAAAAAAAAGGGGTTATTACCTTGTTCTTCTTAGCCGTACAAGAAGAAGAAAAAGAGGGGGGGCAAAGGCATTCGACCTTTTGAATGAAGAGGAGGTTAGTAAATTTTGTTAATCTTTCTTTTGAAATCTTAGTTGTTCAGGTTAATCATCACGTTTTTCTTACCTAGCCATACTAAAATTTCGAATTTAGAGTGTTGGATGGAACTTTCGGTTATGGTATGTGTGAGAAGAACTTGATTTTTTTTCTTACCTTTAAGTTTTGATGGATAAAGAAACAAAATATTGTTGATGAAAGAAATTAATGTGTTAAGAGATTATATGAAACTTATTCAGTTTATATATGTTATATGCATTGAAAATGGTTGATGATTTTGGATGTGATTAGATTGAATCGGCCATGGTATATCGATAAGTATGATTTATGCTTGTTATGTTACTCATGGTTAAAACGATTCGGCTATGGTTCGTGTAAAAATAAAATATACATGTGAATTTAAAAGATGGTATGAACAAATGTGGAGTTTTACTAGTTTAGGATTATTCGGCCAAGTGTTTATGTGGTGGAAATTAAGTGTTAAATGGAATGAAAATGATATTATATGGGGGTATGTATATTCGGCCATATGAGTAAATATATAGATGATGTTAAATTTGATTATGTATAATGGGCCATATAGAGTACACATGGTGATATTAACTTTAATTCTCTATAATTGATCAAGTGGATGATATTGGTTTATATGGTTGAATTTGAATTATGAATATGTACCTTGAAATAAAATGTTGCCGTATGCTTCTTTTGATATGAAACTATTAATGTTACGGGATATAAATAACTAGCAAGGTAATTAAACTAGTTGATTTATTTATTTAAGCTCAAGAACCTAAAGGAGAGGCGTCCAACAAGGGGAAATCGAAGGTCATCGAGTAGCCGACTCGGAATTATTTTACCCAACATAAAGTAAGTCATTAAGCATATAGTTTGTATTAATTTAAATGGTCATAACGTCTATGTAATGATGCTGAATGGAATGATAAATATATATATACATGTATGTATGTGGTGATGAAAGTGTTGAATGAAAAGAAAAGAGGTGAGATGTATTGAGTTGTTGATCTCGGCACTAAGAGTGCGGGTATAACATTTATGATCATGAGATTGGCGCTAAGTGTGCGGGTTTAAATTGTACAGCACTAAGTGTGCGAGTTTGATTATGTAGCACTAAGTGTGCGAGTTTGATTATGTAGCACTAAGTGTCGAGTTTGATTATATAGCACTAAGTGTGCAAGTTGATTATATAGCACTGAGTGTGCGGACTTAATATATACTTTTGAATCACTATGGACACTAAGTGTGCGACATTATTGAGTTGATCACGGACAGCGGATCGGGTAAGTACCTCGAGTTCGTGACTAATAAGCGCTATGTTTATATTTGAAGTTGAGCTTGGTAAGTTTGAACCTATGTGACAATTATAATTGAAGTCACGTACATAAGATTTATCATGGAATAGGTGAAAGGTCATTTAGTTGTATGATTGTAACGAAAATAAAATGATGTATGAAAATGCCTCAAATATCCTATTGATTAGTATATGGAATGTGAATGCATGACTTGGTATGAGCTTGAACCGATAGGTTTGAGGAACTATGGTATGGTTCGGTATGGATGGAGTAACTAGCCTCGTTCCATTTTGCTTCCTCTTGTGATAATGTTATTAATGGATGGTAGTGCATTGCTTATGACTTACTGAGTTATATACTCACTCGGTGTTTCCTTGTCACCTATTTTAGGTTTCTTGGACTCGTCTCTTTTTGCGTGATCGGGCCGTCATCGGAGTCATCACACCGGCTAGCAACTTTTGGTATTTTCTTTTTAGTCGTCTAGGAGACGTTTCGCATGTATAGGCTAATATGTTTTGTTGAAATTTGGTATGTAAAATTTTAGCCATGCGAAAATGGCATAAATGTTCGGTTGGATTTGGTTTTATAACGTTAGGTCGTAAGTCTTGGTAATTCGATTTTCTTTTTATGCCATATGTCATGGCTGATTAATTTTGGTGTTAAGATTCATGATATGGCAATAGTGTAGTAGGGAGATGTTTGACAATGATTAGCCTTTGGTATGGCTATCATGATTATAATTTTGTGATATGTATGATGAATTACTAGATAGATCAATGAGAAATCACGAAATGGGCATAGTTGCTTCAGTGACAGATGCTGGCAGCAGCAGTGACGTGGGATTGAAAAATCACAAAAATTAGTAGGAATGGAATTAAATAGTTAATAAATTATGTAATCGAAGCTCGATGAGTCTATTTTCATATAGAAGTACGAAACGATCATATGGACGTATGTTAAGAGATATTCAGGTTCTCGTGAGACAGGGCCAGAACGGTTTCTGGGTTCCCTGTTCCGACTTTGGAAATTCATTATAAATTAACCAGAGATAATTAGGAGTCACGCCATATATTTATAGATTCCTCTCTGAGTCTAGTTTCTATAGAAACAAACGGCATCAGTATTGAAGCTTTGTGCAGGGAGTTATCCAAATCGTAATGCATGAAGGTCAGTGCAGTCGCACCCTGTAATAGGGGAGAATTTAACTAATAAACTGTACTAATTGGCCCGACCAAAAATTCTACAAAAATTCTACCATATAGGTATATGAGTCTAGTTCTAGGGAAAATTTACGGAACTGGATTTTGAGTTTCAGAACTCAAGATATGATTTTTAAAGCGACTAGTACGCAGATTGGCAGCTTGTCTGGGAAATGTCAAATAAGTGGTTTGAAGTCTGTTAACACCTCGTGTTCGACTCCGCGACGGTCTCGGGTTCGGGGTGTTACAATTTTTTGGTATCAAGCTATGGTTTAGTCGGTTCTAGGACTACCATAGCACGTATGAGTCTAGCTATACATGCCTTAATGTTAATGTTTAAATGTGTGATGACTTCTGACGGTTAAAATTTTTGTTTTGATTAGTAAATGGATCCCGGTGTAGAGAGAACCTTGGCGGATGACGTTGAAAGTGTAGCGGCTGCTCCTGCACAAGGGACGCCGCCTGTTGAACCTCAGTCATCTGCGAATGATCAAGGTGAGGGGGCTAAACAAGCCTTCTTTACCATGATGAATGAGTGGGTCGCACAATATGCCCAACCAATCCGGCTGTCCAACAATTCCCGAATTTGAATAATCCACCCCAAGAGCCCGTAATGCCATCAGTCACTGATCCTGTGAGGCTGAGTAAGCCACCTGTAGACTTGATTAGGAAGCGCGGGGCTGAGGAGTTCAGGGCCATAGTTACTGATGATGCTGAAAGGGCCGAGTTCTGGCTTGATAACACCATTCGGGTGTTTGATGAACTGTCATGCACACCCGATGAATGTCTAAAGTGTGCTATATCCTTGTTGCGGGACTCAGCCTACTATTGGTGGAGGACCCTGATTTCCATAGTCCCAAACGAACGAGTTACTTGGGACTTCTTTCAAACGGAATTCCGAAAGAAATATATTAGCCAACGGTTCATTGATCAAAAGCGCAAGGAATTCTTGGAACTCAAGCAAGGCCGTATGACAGTATCTGAATACGAACATGAATTCGTAAGACTCAGTAGGTATGCCCGGGAGTGTGTAGCTGATGAGGTTGCTATGTGCAAAAGATTCGAAGAAGGATTGAATGAAGATTTAAAGCTACTAGTGGGTATTTTGGAGATAAAAGAATTCGTAACACTAGTCGAACGAGCTGCAAGGCGGAAGAACTTGGAAAGGAGAAGAAGAAGGCTGAATTTGAAGCTAGAGACTATCGTAAAAGATCGACGGGTAAAGCTCCGTTCTCAGCTGTAAAGAAGTTCAGGGAGGACACTAATAAGTCGAGGACACTGCGGGAATTTCCATCAGGGCACGACCATCGACGGACTCCCGAGCTACTTCGGTAGCTAGTGTGGGCAATAATCGTCAAGAGAAACCTGAATGTCCCCAATGCGGAAGACGACACCTAGGTGAATGTTGGGGTAAGTCTACTAACAGGGCCTGTTACGGATGCGGTTCGAAGGACCACTTCATTAGAGATTGCACGGAGCTTGATGAGAAGAATAAGATTCAAGGTGCAAGACCTAGTGGAGTGACAACTAGAGGTAGACCACCGAGAATTTTAGGAGGTAGGGGTGGTAGTCAGAGAGGGGCCTCTGATACGGCTGTTCGAGCCGAGAACCGTACTCCTGCTAGAGCATATGCCATTCGCGCACGAGAGGAGGCATCCTCCCCTGACGTCATCACTGGTACCTTCACTCTCTTTGATACTAATGTGATTGCATTGATTGACCCTGGCTCTACTCATTCATATGTATGCGAAACCTTAGCATCCAGTAAGACTCTACCTGTTGAGTCTACTGAGTTCGTAATTCGAGTGTCAAACCCTTTGGGTCAATGCGTACTTGTTGATAAAGTGTGTAAGAGATGCCCTCTAATAATCCGAAATCCTGTTTTCCAGCCGATTTGATGCTTTTGCCGTTTGACGAATTTGATGTTATTCTTGGTTTGGATTGGTTGACCGCGCATGATGCGGTTGTGAATTGCAAAATCAAGACTATTGATTTGAGGTGCGCAAATAATGAGATAATCCGAGTTGAGTCTACAGACTTAAGGGGGTTGCCAGCTGTAATATCAGCAATGTTGGCCCAGAAATATGTAAGAAAAGGGTGCGAAGCATACCTTGCGTATGTACTTGATGACAAAGAATTAGAAAAGAAACCCGAATCTGTGCCGGTGGTTTGTGAATACCCGGATGTTTTTCCTGAAGAGTTACCGGGTTTGCCACCTATTCGGGAGATAGAGTTTGGTATTGAGCTTGTACCTGGAACTACGCCAATTTCGATAGCTCTGTATCGTATGGCACTAACCGAGTTAAAGGAATTGAAAGCTCAATTGCAAGAGTTGACGGATAGAGGTTTCGCTCGACCAAGTTTCTCACCTTGGGGTGCACCAGTATTGTTCGTGAAAAAGAAGGACGGAACCATGAGATTGTGCATTGACTATCGTCAACTGAATAAAGTGACGATAAAGAATAAATATCCATTACCGCGCATTGATGATTTGTTTGATCAACTAAAGGGAGCCTCAGTGTTTTCAAAGATAGATTTGAGATCGGGTTATTATCAGTTGCGGATTCGAGATTCGGACGTACCCAAAACTGCTTTCAGAACGAGGTACGGTCACTACGAGTTCTTAGTGATGCCGTTCGGGCTCACTAATGCCCCTGCGGTATTTATGGATTTGATGAATCGGATCTTCAGACAGTATTTGGACCGGTTCGTAGTTGTGTTCATTGATGACATCTTAGTCTATTCAGGAGATGAGACCGAACATGCTGAGCACCTGAGATTAGTGTTGCAAATTTTGCGGGATAAGAAGTTATATGCTAAGTTCAGTAAGTGTGAGTTCTGGTTAAGAGAGGTTAGTTTCTTGGGTCATGAGGTATCCGCATCGGGTATTCGAGTTGACCAAGCAAAATTTCAGCCATACTTAACTGGAAGCCTCCAAGAAATGTTATCGAAGTTCGGAGCTTCCTGGGGCTCGCCGGTTATTACCGATGATTTGTAAAAGGGTTCTCGATGATAGCCACACCAATGACGAAGCTACTTCAAAAGGATGCTAAGTTCGAATGGACAGAGAAATGTCAGAAAAGCTTCGATCAACTGAAAACTCATTTGACTGAAGCTCCAATTTTAGTGCAACCCGAATCAGGCAAAGAGTTTGTCATTTATAGTGACGCATCCCTACTCGGGTTGGGTTGCGTATTGATGCAAGAAGGTTGAGTTGTGGCCTATGCATCGAGACAATTGAAGCCACACGAGAGAAATTATCCAACCCATGATCTCGAACTAGCCGCCATCGTATTTGCTTTGAAAATATGGCGACATTATTTGTTTGGCGAAAAGTGCCATGTATTTTCGGATCACAAAAGTCTCAAATATTTGATGACTCAAAGAGACTTAAATCTGCGACAAAGACGTTGGCTTGAGTTGTTGAAAGATTACGAGCTTGTCATTGATTACCACCCGGGAAAGGCTAATGTGGTTGCGGATGCCTTAAGCCGAAAATCGCTGTTTGCTTTACGAGCGATGAATGTACACTTGTCTGTTCTACCCGACAATGTGTTAGTAGCTGAATTAAAGGCCAAACCATTATTGATTCATCAAATTCGTGAAGCTCAGAAAGTCGACGATGAATTGGTTGCAAAACGGGCTGAATGTATTCCGAATATGGAATCCAAATTTCAAAATTGATGATGACGATTGATTGAGGTTCAGAAGTCGGTTGTGTGTTCCAAGAAATTCAGAACTCATTTCGATGATTCTGAACGAAGCTCATTGTAGCCGAATGTCAATTCACCTAGGGAGTGCGAAAATGTACAACGATTTGAAACGTCGGTTTTGGTGGCATGGTATGAAACGAGACATCTCCGACTTTGTTTCGAGATGTTTAATATGTCAACAAGTGAAAGCGGAACATCAAGTGCCTTCAGGATTACTTCAGCCGATCATGATACCCGAGTGGAAATGGGATCGAGTCACAATGGACTTTGTGTCCGGACTGCCCTTGTCAGCAAGCAAGAAGGATGCGATTTGGGTTGTTGTTGATAGACTGACTAAGTCGGCTCACTTTATCCCCGTGCATATAGATTTTTCATTGGATAAACTAGCCGAATTGTATGTTTCTCAGATTGTGAGATTACATGGAGTACCTATTTCTATCGTGTCGGATAGAGATCCGAGATTCACCTCACGATTTTGGAAGAAATTGCAAGAAGCTTTGGGTACCAAGCTGCATTTTAGCACCGCTTTTCATCCACAAACCGATGGTCAATCCGAGCGGATAATTCAGATACTTGAGGATATGTTGAGATGTTGCATCCTCGAGTTTAGTGGTTCATGGGAACGGTATTTACCTTTGATTGAATTCGCTTACAACAATAGTTTTCAATCAAGTATTAAGATGGCACCTTACGAGGCTTTGTACGGTCGTAAATGTCGTACACCATTGTTTTGGACCGAGCTCGGTGAAAGTAAAATTTTCGGAGTCGATTTGATTAAAGATGCCGAACAGAAAGTAAGGGTAATCCGTGAAAGTCTAAAGGCAGCCACGGATCGTCAGAAATCGTATGCGGATTTGAAACGAAAAGACATTGAATATCAGGTGGGAGATAAAGTGTTTCTTAAAGTTTCGCCTTGGAAAAAGGTACTCAGATTTGGCCGAAAGGGCAAGTTGAGTCCGAGATTCATTGGGCCATACGAAATATCCGAACGAGTCGGTCCAGTTGCGTATCGATTGATTTTACCCCCTGAACTTGAAAAGATTCACGATGTCTTTCATGTTTCGATGCTTCGACGCTATAGATCTGATCCTTCGCACATAATTAGTCCGTCGGAGGTTGAAATTCAAGCCGATATGAGTTATGAAGAAGAGCCGATGCGTATCCTAGCTCGTGAAGTGAAGGGGTTGCGAAACAAAAGGGTTCCGTTAGTAAAGGTGTTATGGCTCAAACACGGGATCGAGGAAGCTACTTGGGAAACCGAGAGCTCGATGAAAGAACGATACCCAAACCTATTTGCCGGTAAGATTTTCGGGGACGAAAATTTCTTGAGTGGGGGAGAGTTGTGACAGCCCAAAATTGACCCTAGTCGGGAAGTGGTTTCGGGACCGCTAAACCGAGTCATAAAAATAATTAGCTGTCATATTTGATGCTTATTATATGTATATATGCATGTGTGAAAATTTCATATTTGAATTTTGTTTAATTGTAGGTGAATTTTAGTAAATAGGATTATGTGAGAAAATTTTGAAATGTGATAGGTTAATTTATAAGGACCTATTAAAGCATGTAGTGAGAATAATGGCTTTGCATGTCAAATACTCCTTCTTGTATACATAGTGGCCGGCCATGATGGAGCATATATTAGAATATGTGGTAAATTTCCATGAAGTGGTCATTATTTTATGTAAAGGAAAGGAAATAATAAAAGAAATACTAAGGATAATAAAAGAAGTAAAAAAAAGGGGTTATTACCTTGTTCTTCTTAGCCGTACAAGAAGAAGAAAAAGAGGGGGGGCAAAGGCATTCGGCCTTTTGAATGAAGAGGAGGTTAGTAAATTTTGTTAATCTTTCTTTTGAAATCTTAGTTGTTCAGGTTAATCATCACGTTTTTCTTACCTAGCCATACTAAAATTTCGAATTTAGAGTGTTGGATGGAACTTTCGGTTATGGTATGTGTGAGAAGAACTTGATTTTTTCTTACCTTTACGTTTTGATGGATAAAGAAACAAAAGATTGTTGATGAAAGAAATTAATGTGTTAAGAGATTATATGAAACTTATTCATGTTTATATATGTTATATGCATTGAAAATGGTTGATGATTTTGGATGTGATTAGATTGAATCAGCCATGGTATATCCATAAGCATGATTTATGCTTGTTATGTTACTCATGGTTAAAACGATTCGGCTATGGTTCATGTAAAAATAAAATATACATGTGAATTTAAAAGATGGTATGAACAAATGTGGAGTTTTGCTAGTTTAGGATTATTCGGCCAAGTGTTTATGTGGTGGAAATTAAGTGTTAAATGGAATGAAAATGATATTATATGGGGGTATGTATATTCGGCCATATGAGTAAATATATAGATGATGTTAAATTTGATTATGTATAATGGGCCATATAGAGTACACATGGTGATATTAACTTTAATTCTCTATAATTGATCAAGTGGATGATATTGGTTTATATGGTCGAATTTGAATTATGAATATGTACCTTGAAATAAAATGTTGCCGTATGCTTCTTTTGATATGAAACTATTAATGTTACGGGATATAAATAACTAGCAAGGTAATTAAACTAGTTGATTTATTTATTTAAGCTCAAGAACCTAAAGGAGAGGCGTCCAACAAGGGGAAATCGAAGGTCATCAAGTAGCCGACTCGGAATTATTTTACCCAACATAAAGTAAGTCATTAAGCATATAGTTTGTATTAATTTAAATGGTCATAACGTCTATGTAATGATGCTGAATGGAATGATAAATATATATATACATGTATGTATGTGGTGATGAAAGTGTTGAATGAAAAGAAAAGAGGTGAGATGTATTGAGTTGTTGATCTCGGCACTAAGAGTGCGGGTATAAACATTTATGATCATGAGATTGGCGCTAAGTGTGCGGGTTTAAATTGTACAGCACTAAGTGTGCGAGTTTGATTATGTAGCACTACGTGTGCGAGTTTGATTATGTAGCACTAAGTGTGCGAGTTTGATTATATAGCACTAAGTGTGCAAGTTGATTATATAGCACTGAGTGTGCGGACTTAATATATACTTTTGAATCACTATGGACACTAAGTGTGCGACATTATTGAGTTGATCACGGACAGCGGATCGGGTAAGTACCTCGAGTTCGTGACTAATAAGCGCTATGTTTATATTTGAAGTTGAGCTTGGTAAGTTTGAACCTATGTGACAATTATAATTGAAGTAACGTACATAAGATTTATCATGGAATAGGTGAAAGGTCGTTTAGTTGTATGATTGTAACGAAAATAAAATGATGTATGAAAATGCCTCAAATATCCTATTGATTAGTATATGGAATGTGAATGCATGACTTGGTATGAGCTTGAACCGATAGGTTTGAGGAACTATGGTATGGTTCGGTATGGATGGAGTAACTAGCCTCGTTCCATTTTGCTTCCTCTTGTGATAATGTTATTAATGGATGGTAGTGCATTGCTTATGACTTACTGAGTTATATACTCACTCGGTGTTTCCTTGTCACCTATTTTAGGTTTCTTGGACTCGTCTCTTTTTGCGTGATCGGGCCGTCATCGGAGTCATCACACCGGCTAGCAACTTTTGGTATTTTCTTTTTAGTCGGTCTAGGAGAACATTTCGGCATGTATAGGCTAATATGTTTTGTTGAAATTTGGTATGTAAAATTTTAGCCATCCGAAAATGGCATAAATGTTCGGTTGGATTTGGTTTTATAACGTTAGGTCGTAAGTCTTGGTAATTCGATTTTCTTTTTATGCCATATGTCATGGCTGATTAATTTTGGTGTTAAGATTCATGATATGGCAATAGTGTAGTAGGGAGATGTTTGACAATGATTAGCCTTTGGTATGGCTAGTCATGATTATAATTTTGTGATATGTATGATGAATTACTAGATAGATCAATGAGAAATCACGAAATGGGCATAGTTGCTTCAGTAACAGATGCTGGCAGCAGCAGTGACGTGGGATTGAAAAATCACAAAAATTAGTAGGAATGGAATTAAATAGTGAATAAATTATGTAATCGAAGCTCGATGAGTCTATTTTCATATAGAAATCATATGGACAGTATGTTAAGAGATATTCAGGTTCTCGTGAGACAGGGCCAGAACGATTTCTGGGTTCCCTGTTCCAACTTTGGAAATTCATTATAAATTAACCAGAGATAATTAGGAGTCATGCCATATATTTATAGATTCCTCTCTGAGTCTAGTTTCTATAGAAACAAACTGCATCAGTATTGAAGCTTTGTGCAGGGAGTTATCCAAATTGTAATGCATGAAGGTCAGTGCAGTTCCACCCTGTAATAGGGGAGAATTTAACTAATAAACTGTACTAATTGGCCCAACCAAAAATTCTATAAACATTCTACCATATAGGTATATGAGTCTAGTTCCAGGGAAAATTTACGGAATTGGATTTTGAGTTTCAGAACTCAAGATATGATTTTTAAAGCGACTAGTACGCAGATTGGCAGCTTGTCTGGGAAATGTCAAATAAGTGGTTTGAAGTCTGTTAACACCTCGTGTTCGACTCCGGCGACGGTCTCGGGTTCGGGGTGTTACATACAATCATGGCATACATCATACAGAATTAACTCATCATGCTTTTCAGTCAAAAGTAACCCTAGGGGTATAATGGTAATTTTGCACCTAGGGGTATATCAATAATTTCCATACATAGGGGTATTCAAGTAATTTCACTATTCTTAAGGTTTCCATGCATATCATAGCCATTTACGTACGACCAAAAACACTTACCGCGTTTTCTTACCGAATTGGGCCCGTTGGCCCACTATCCCGATTTTGGCCCATTAAGCCCAAAAACATCGAAATGCACAGAGTCGTGCACTCTACAGTCTTATCACTTTAATCTACCATATACATCAAACTATTAATCTCACGAGCATTCGCACACTCGCATGTTCTCAAAATACTAGCTTTTCGGCATTTCGGCTTTTCAGCTTTTGTCGATCTAGTCTATAAGAGGGTGTCAGTTACACACCTGTTTGGTATGATATGCTTACGAGATCCACACATGAACTGCCTACAATTAAATTACTAACACGTTAATCTAACTATCAAAAACAACTATGTATTAACCCCTTACATATTCGGCCAACCTTGCCTAAAACCCTATTGCTCTTACCATCTTGCCGAAATATGTATTAGATCCAAGGATCCAACCGAATAGTCTTCAAGTCCTTCGCTGCACACTGCCTTGCTCACGCTAATGCTTACACATTCAAAAAAAAGAAAGAGGCATAATGCCCTTAGTCCAAACGTTAGCCACCCCCTTAAGGGTTTCGGCTTTTTTTCCTAAAACATGTATAATTAACGCAAATTATTTCAACAACTTACCTATCGTTGTTCGGCTTAAAACAGTGTGCCTATCCACGATCCTAACCCCGATCTATCGTACTCGTGAGAAGAAACAGGTTCCAACCACCCAAGTTTTGGCTTCCTCCACCACAAGTTTATAGATTTCGATTTTTATAAGGAAGTAAGAGAAGAGAAGTTCGGTAACCACAAAATTCGGCTCTTGGAGAATATGGGAGATGGTAGCAATAATAGATGCGACAGAGAAGGAAGGGTATGAGTTTGATTATGACGAAAAGAGAAGATAGAAGAAGGGGATGAGAAAAGAGGTAGTATTCGGCTATGGAGAAAACGACAGAGTGAGGGGTCTCTAGGTTTGGCCAAAAGAAAAAGAAAACATGAGCAGAAGAAGAGATGAGCAGAGAATTCAATTTTGTGGTTGTGAAGTTGGCACTAGTGTAGTCTTCGGTTTTTAACGAAAAATAAAAGGGAAGAGAAGAGAAACCTAATTTTCGGTAGAATAACTAAATAACCTAGTCCCGAAATACAAAAGAATTCGGCAGCCCTAGACCAAATGCCGAAATTCCCAACATAAGGTGCCCTAGCCGAAAGTACACTTGCAGAGTCCCCTATACGGCCAACTCCTACTTCCTACTTAGATTCCTTGATTTTCTCCACTTATCAGCTCCTAAATCCTCTCCCTTATCCCTTCCTTACTCAATCACCTGAGCAACTCAAACTCCTCCTGACAGTCTTTTACTTGAGTTCCATTGCTTACCCTTTCTAAACATAAAAATAATTCCCTTAATATGGTGTCATTGTGACTTGAAACTCAGCTCTCCCTAGCATCCACACGCCACTTTTATAGCCTTCCCAGTAGCGTCACATGCCACTTTGCCACCTGCTTTTTTGTGTTTTATTTTACCCAATTAACACTTAAAAGCCCAATTAACAGAACCCCTTTTTCCTATGGAACTAAAATTAACTAAAGTTACCGAGTTTTAACTTAAGCTTGGGTCTTCTAGAGGCCCACTAACATAATTAAACCTACGCCAAACAGACAAAACACAGAAATTTTAAATTTTTCCAACATAGACAGAGTTCCCGAAAATTGGGGCATTACAACTCTACCCTCCTTAAAGAAATTTCATCCTCGAAATTTACTTGACCTAAACAGATGAGGGTATTGCTGTTACATCGCCTCTTCTGGCTCCCACGTAGCTTTCTCTCTGCCATGATTACACCAAAGCACTTTCACTAATAGGATAGATTTCCTTCTGCGAACCTTAACATCTTGAGCCAATATCTACACAGGCTCCTCCTCAAAGGTCAAATCAGTCTGAACATCAATTTCTGCTACTGGCACGACATGAGCAAGGTCAGAATGATAACGCCTTAACATGGAGACATGAAAAACATCGTGAATCCTTTCTAACTCTGGAGGCAATTCCAATTGATAAGCCACTGGGCCTACTCGCTTCAAAACCCGATAAGGCCCAATGAATCGCAGACTCAACTTGCCCTTCTTACCAAATCTTAATATCTTCTTCCAAGGAGAAACCTTTAAGAAGACCATATCACCTACTGAGTACTCAATCTCCTTACGCTTCAAATCTGCATATGACTTTTGCCTATCAGATGCTTCTTTTAACCGGTCCCTAATTATTCTGACCTTATCCTCTGTATCAGCTACCAACTCTGGTCCAAGAACTTGTTGCTCTCCTAGCTTGGTCCAACAACTAGGTGTACGACACCTTCATCCATACAGTGCTTCATACGGTGCCATTCAAATACTCACCTGGTAACTGTTATTGTACGCAAATTCTACCAACGAATAGTAATCCTCTCAACTACCTCAAAAGTCAATCACGCATCCCCTCAACATGTCCTCCAGAATCTGAATAACCCTTTCCGACTGACCATCAATTTGAGGGTGGAAAGCTGTACTAAAGTTCAATCGCGTCCCCAATGCCTCATGCAACTTTTGCCACAACCGAGATGTGAATTTGGGATCCCGGTCAGAGATAATCGAAACTGGGACTCCATGAAGTCGCACAATCTCCGCCACATACAACTTGGCTAACTTTTGAAGTGAAAAGTCAGTACGTACCCGTATGAAATGGGCTAATTTGGTCAACCTATCCACAATCACCCACACCGAGTCTTTCTTCAATGGTGACAAGGGTAGCCCACTCACAAAGTCCATGGTTACCCTCTCCCACTTCCAAAGTGGTATCTTCATTGGCTGTAACAGTCCAGAAGGTAATTGATGCTCAGCTTTCACTTGCTGGCATGTCAGACATTTCCCTACAAACTTTGTTACTTCTCGTTTAAGTCCAGGCCACCAGTACAACTCTCGCAAGTCGTGATACAACTTATTCCCTCCAGGATGCATGGCACAAAGTCCCCCATGAGCTTCCTTCAATATTTCCTGCCTCAAATCAGAGTCCTTCAGAACACAAATTCTTCCTCGGAAGCACAGAACTCCTTCGCCATTTAACTCAAACTCAGAAGTTTCCCCTTCCCTAACTTGTTGAAAATGAGCGACCAACGACTCATCTTCCAACTGCTTTTCCTTAATCTGATCCACCCAGGTTGGCCTTACTTGCAACTCAGCCAACATATTTCCATCATCGTACAGACTCAGACGAGAAAACATTGCTCTCAGATCAGATACAGTTCTACGACTTAAAGCGTCGGCTACCACATTAGCCTTGCCTGGGTGATACTCGATCGAACAGTCATAATCCTTAAGCAACTCAATCCATCTCCTTTGCCTAAGGTTCAGCTCCTTCTGAGTCAACAAATACTTAAGACTCTTGTGGTCTGTGTATATAATACACCTCTCTCCGTACAAGTAATGTCTCCAAATCTTAAGTGCAAATATCACTGCCGCCAACTCCAAATCATGAGTAGGATAGTTCCCCTCGTCAGGCTTAAGCTGTCGTGATGCATATACAACCACCTTACCCTCTTGCATTAACACGCAGCCCAAACCTACATGTGATGCGTCATTGTACACAGTAAAATCCTTCCCAGACTCTGGCTGAATTAACACAGGAGCTTCAGTCAGAACTTTCTTCAACTTCTCAAAAGCTTCTTGCTGCTTCTCAGTCCATACAAACGGTACTCCTTTCCTTATAAGTTTTGTCAGAGGTGCTGCCATCACAGAAAAACCTTCCACAAACCTTCTGTAGTATCCTGCCAATCCTAGAAAACTCCGTATTTTCGACACTGACCTAGGCGGATTCCACTCCAAAATCGCGTCAATCTTCCGAGGGTCCACCTTAATCCCCTCAATAGAGACCACATGTCCTAAGAAGATTACTTCCTTCAACCAAAATTCACACTTCCTGAACTTCGTATAAAGTTCCTTCTCCCTTAACACTTGCAGCACTATACGGAGATGCTCATTATGCTTCGCTTCCATTTCAGAATATACCAGGATATCGTCAATAAAGACAACTACGAACTGATCCAAAAATGGTTGGAACACACGATTCATCAGATCCATAAACGCTGCAGGAGCGTTCATCAGTCCAAATGGCATAACCAGAAACTCATAATGACCATACCGAGTCCTGAATGCCGTCTTATGGATATCTGTCTTCTTGACCCTTAACTGATGATGTCCAGATCGAAGGTCGATCTTGGAAAATACAGAAGCTCCTCTAAGCTGGTCAAATAGATCGTCAATCCTTGGCAGTGGATACTTATTTTTAGTCGTCAGTTTGTTCAACTGGCAATAATCAATGCACATCCGCATCGTACCATCTTTCTTTTTCACGAATAGCACTGGTGCTCCCCATGGAGACACACTTGGCCTAATGAAGCCCCTATCCAACAACTCCTGAATTTGTGCCTTTAACTCCACTAACTCCTTCGGTGCCATCCTATACGATTTGATGGACACGGGCACCGTTCCAGGCAACAAGTCGATTCCAAACTCAACTTCTCGGTTCGGAGGCAATCCTGGAAGCTCCTCCGAAAAAATATCTTGAAACTCTTTTACGGTCCTAACCTTATCCATCGTCAGTCCCTCCTCTTCCGACTAACTTACAAATGCCAAATAGGCCTCACAACCTTTCCGAATCCACTTTTCGGCTCTTAATGTTGACACCACATTGGAAAAATAATCCCTTCGCTCACCTATCACCATAACCTCCTCATCCTCCGTTGTCCTTAACACCATTCGTTTAGCAGCACAATCCAAAGTCGCCTTATGCTTAACAAGCCAGTCCATTCCTAGAATGAGATCAAACTCTTCGAACGGTAACTCCATCAGATCTCCAAGGAAAATCCTACCTTGAGTTTCTAAGGATACATCCCTATATAGTTTGTCTACCCTAACCGAGTGACCCAAAGGACTTAGCACAGATACCCCACTCACAATCTTCTCAGAGTGCACACCCAATGACCCAGATATGGCACATGCAACATAGGAATGAGTAGATCCAATATCCACCAAAGCAGTATATGGCATGCTAGGAACAAAAAACGTACCAGTTATGATGTCAGGTACGTCGCCCTCCTCTCGATGACGAGCTGCATACACCAACGCTGGTTGTCAAGCTTCAGCATTTTCGACACCCCTGCCAGGTGCCCCTCGACCTCGACCATTTCCATTTCCACCCCTACCTTGTCCACGTCCTCTCGGTGGTTGTGGTCCACCTCTCATGGGTTGAGCAACCCTCTGTACAGCAACCTGAGCCTGATTAGCTCTCTGAGGACAGTCCTTAACTCTATGCTCCATAGATCCGTATCGAAAGCAAGCACCGGAACGTTTCCTACACTCGCCCAAATGTACCTTACCACAGTTTCCAAAGATTGGTGGTCTAACCACATTCATCGACACTACTCGAACTGGTTCCTCCATTCTTGCTCTCTTAACATTTCTATTAGCACCACCCGAGGGTCCTCAATCCCTCCAAAAATAGTTCCGATCCTTCTCCTGATTCTGGTTTTCAGCACACTTTACCTCCTCAGCTATCTTTGCCTTCTCCACCAAGACCACAAAGTCCCGCTCCCTCTGCGGAGCAATCAACACCCTAAGGTCATCCCTAAGACCATCCTCGAAGCGCACACTTCACTCATATTCCGTAGCGACTATGCCCACGGCATACCGGCTCAGCCTCAGAAACTCAGCCTCGTACTCAGCAACTGTTTTACCTCCTTGCACCAGGTTCAAGAATTCCTTTTTGCGGGCGTCCACATAACTCGCCCCAACATACTTCCCTTTAAAAGTCGTCTTAAACAGTTCCCAAGTTACCCTATCAGCTGGGGTCCCTTCTCTCACAGTGAGCCACCACTGATAAGCCTCGTCCCGTAACAACGATACGGCTCCCTTCAGCTTCTCCTCCACAGAGCAGTCCAAGTCATCCATAATCCGTTCTGTGGCCTTCAAACAATATTCCGCCACATTCAGGGCTACACTAGACACACCCTTAAAGACCTCCGCTCCGTTAGCCCGAAGTCGTTCAGAAATAGATCCTCGAATTCCATTGCCCGTACTTGCCCCGGCAACCCTTTCCAGAACACGAAGCATTGCCTGTGACAGGGCATCATCCCCAACACCGCGGTCATGAGACTCCACCTCCATTGCCGGTGGTACTGGTGCATCCGCCGTCGGCATATGTCCCGAAGATGAAGATCTCGCTTGAGCACTTCCTCTGCCCCATCCACGACCTCTTCCACGAGCGGCTCTTATACTCATATCGTATTATCTGGTTACGAATTTTTATGCATTAATTCAATATTCCAGTGTTTATTACATATGTTTTATGAATTAGACAATAATTCAAAGTTTGTTTTCGTAGAATCGAAGTCTAGCTACAATTTCAGTCTTTTATCAAATTTTCCTATGGTTTCAGTGTCATCCTATCCTAGTAGGATTTCAGTATAGACAGATAATTCAGGAAAATATTCAAAGAAGTTCAAAGTAATACTTATAGGCTTGGGCCGGAGATTCAGAATGCCACCCACTAAGGATCTAAATTTTAAAAATCGAGTCTTTTTTTAATAGAATTTTTGTTTCCGAAAATCTTTGTTTTTGTAAACCCATTCCACAGCCGAGTTGTTGCAACTTGGCTCTGATACAACTAAATGTAACACCTCAAACCCGGCCCAGACGTTATGGCCGGATCCGACATGCCACATCGAAGCGTTCAAAACATTTCAGGTTGTTGTTCTAGAAAAACTTAGTGTTTTAAAAGATAATTTCAATGTAGGTTAAAGTGAATGGAAGCTATGCACTAGGTAGGAAACTGGAAAAGAGAAGGTGAGTCCATCGGACTGCTTAAGTACCAAGCTCCCTTCAGATCCAATCCTAGACATGCACACCGCCATTACCACACCTTAACGTCATGTATTTTTCTAGGAAACCAATTTGATTAAGTTCTTTTTAGGAAAAGTGATTAATTTTGGAAAAATATTTTCATTGCTGAAGCTTTGCTTGTTGACGTGTTATTTTGAAATCAATTATTGTTTTTGAAAACACGCCCTAAAGCTATCCAATTCCAACAGTTAAATATAAGTATTACCTACCTTAATAAAACATATTCAAACCCTAAAAAATAATTAAGCGGCCTTATTACAATTTAAAAAAAAAACCAAAATCTTAAACGTAAATAAAAGGATGTCCAGTTCACCGGAAGAGAGTCAAACTTGCAAATCTTGTGGCCATTCCGAATCCCTCACAGCTCCAAGCCCACTATGGTTGGGGATTACCTGCGTGGATGAAAATAAAGGGGTGAGTTTGGGGAAACTCAATGTGTAAATTAACCAAACCATATCCAATATCGGTTCAAACCACAGAGAACAGAATAAGTTGGCCTTAGCCCAGAACAGAATTCAAAATAAAACCCATAGGCCCATAACAGAACAGAACAGATATTACATGTTTATGCAAAACCCAACCCATATCTAACAACATGCACCCCCATACCAACCTTTCACCATGTAGGGAGACTACTCGACCCACTCAACCGCTACACGCCACAAAAATGTGCAGCATGGCTGCCAGAACAAATAATGTGACAGGGTCACCAGAACAGATAATAGTGGCAAAGCCACCAGAACAGATATATGTGGCAGAACCATCAGATCAGATAATTGTGGCATAGCCACTAGGACGCTTCCTCCATAATATAACCCATGTCCCCATGCAGCAGATATACAATCATGGCATACATCATACAGAATTAACTCATCATGCTTTTCAGTCAAAAGTAACCCTAGGGGTATAATGGTAATTTTGCACCTAGGGGTATATCAATAATTTCCATACATAAGGGTATTCAAGTAATTTCACTATTCTTAAGGTTTCCATGCATATCATAGCCATTTACGTACGACCAGAAACACTTACCGCATTTTCTTACCAAATTGAGCCCGTTGGCCCACTATCCCGATTTTGGCCCATTAAGCCCAAAACATCGAAATGCACAGAGTTGTGCACTCTACAGTCTTATCACTTTAATCTACCATATACATCAAACTATTAATCTCACGAGCATTCGCACACTCGCATGTTCTCAAAATACTAGCTTTTCGGCATTTCGACTTTTCAGCTTTTGCCGATCTAGCCTATATGAGGGTGTCAGTTACACACCTATTTGGAATGATATGCTGGCGAGATCCACACACGAACTGCCTACAATTAAATTACTAACACGTTAATCTAACTATCAAAAACAACTCTGTATTAACCCCTTACCATATTCGGTCAACCATGCCTAAAACCCTATTGCTCTTACCTTCTTGCCGAAATATGGATTAGATCCAAGGATCCAACCAAATAGTCTTCAAGTCCTTCGCTGCACACTCCCTTGTTCACGCTAATGCTTACACATTAAAAAAAAGAAAGAGGCATAATGCCCTTAGTCCAAACGTTAGCCGCCCCCTTAAGGGTTTCAGCTTTTTTTCTTAAAACATGTATGATTAACGCAAATTATTTTAACAACTTACCTATCGTTGTTCGGCTTAAAAGAGTGTGCCTATCCATGATCCTAACCCCAATCTACCGTACTCGTGAGAAGAAACAGGTTCCAACAACCCAAGTTTCGGCTTCCTCCACCACAGGTTTATAGATTTCGGTTTTAATAAGGAAGTAAAAGAAGAGAAGTTCGACTACCACAAAATTCGGTTCTTGGAGAATATGGGAGATGGTAGCAATAATAGATGCGACAGAGAAGGAAGGGTATGAGTTTTATTATGAGGAAAAGAGAAGATAGAAAAAGGAAAAGGATGAGAAAAGAGGTAGTTTTCGGCTATGGAGAAAACGACACAGTGAGGGGTCTCTAGGTTCGGCCAAAAGAAAAAGAAAAGATGAGCAGAAGAAGAGATGAGTGGAGAATTTAGTTTTGTGGTTGTGAAGTCGGTACTGGTGTAGTCTTCGGTTTTTAGCAAAAAATAAAAGGGAAGAGAAGAGAAACCTAATTTTCGGTAGAACAACTAAATAACCTAGTCCCGAAATACAAAAGAATTCGATAGCCCTAGACCAAATGCTAAAATTCCCAACATAAGGTGCCCTACCCGAAAGTGCACTTGCAGAGTTTCCTATACGGCCAACTCCTACTTCCTACTCAGATTCCTTGATTTTCTCCCATTATCAGCTCCTAAATCCTCTCCCTTATCCCCTCATTACTGAATCACCTGAGCAACTCAAACTCCTCCTGACAGTCTTTTACTTGAGTTCCATTGCTTACCCTTTCTAAACATAAAAATAATTCCCTTAATATGCTGTCATTGTGACTTGAACCTCAGCTCTCCCTAGCATCCATACGCCACTTTTATAGCCTTCCCAATGGCGTCACATGCCACTTTGCCACCTGCTTCTTTGTGTTTTATTTTACCCAATTAACACTTAAAAGCCCAATTAACCAGAACCCTTTTTCCTTATGGAATTAAGATTAACTAAAGTTACCGAGTTTTAACTTAAGCTTGGGTCTTCTAGAGGCCCACTAACATAATTAAACCTACGCCAAACAGACAAAACACAGAAATTTTAAATTTTGCCAACATACACAGAATTCCCGAAAATTGGGGCGTTACAAGGAATACTATCGGAATCTTGCACCTATGTGCCTCATATGTAGCCAATGCTACCTCATATCACATATCACATGTTGCTTGCTTTCGAGCTACTCACGTGTCTGCTCACACAGGCTATCAGGTATCCGTAACACATGCTAGACTACCCTGCTATTGGTAATGTACGTGAGACCAGTGCACGGATGCCGAAACATGTGTCACATACATCATGAACTCAGACCATAACTAAATGAGTTCAGATGCCACATATATCATGAACTCAGACCACAACTCAATGAGTTCAAATCACATAGTTCCTAGTGACATGTCACTTGTATCCTAAGCTATTCCTAAGGTTCAAACAGGATTTTCTCGATGATACATCTTCACAAAGTCCTTCTTATTGACCATAATATTATTCATACACTCTTTTCAATAATTAAACATGGAAATTCATTCATTAATAAATCATTAAAACATGATACAACATTGTATTATTTACACATGAACTTACCTCGGTACAAAATGATAGAAACGAGTCTAATCCTCGTTAACCTTTTTTTCCCCCGAATCAAGACCTGAATCACGTTTTTCTTGATCTATAATGCCAAATTCAACTTGTTCAATAGTTACATTTCTCATATCAACCCATAACACATACTTTGGTAAAATTACCTTTTTAGCCCTAACTTTTCACTTATTTACACTTCAGTCCCTAGACTCGTAAAATGAAATGCATGCAATTTCTTGGTTACCCGAGCCTAGCCGATTCATATTCTAACTCATGCCAGCCCACATTTTCCTTTATTTCACATTTCTACTACTAATTTTTACACCTTTTACAAACAAGTCCTTTTTAGGTGTTTCCACTAAAAATCACTTAGCAAAAGATGTTTATCACACAACAAACATTCATATTCCTCCATTAAACATCAAAACACAACCATGTCACACATGGGTCAAATTTCATACATTAACGCTAGCTCAAAATAATGGTAGAAATGGCTAGATCGATTGATGAAAACTTCAAAAATGTAAAGAATATTAAAAACGGGACTTGGGAGAACTTACAATCAAGCTTGAAAATGTTGAAAACCATAGCTAGGGAGCCCTTGAAAATTTTGGCTAAGGTGGGAGAAGATGGACAATATTTTTGCTTCATTTTTTCCTTTTATTCTTTTATTAACCAAATGACCAAAATGCCCTTAAAGCCTTTCTTTTAAAATTTTCCTATTCATGCCCATTTTTGTCCAAAATTTTAGATCTTGGTAAAATTTATATTTAAGGACCACTAATTAGTAATCTAATGCAATTTCATACTTGAAGCTTCTAGAACACAAGTTTTACAACTTATTCAATTTAGTCCCTAATGTCAAATTGGACACTTTAGGCATAGAATTTCTTCATGAAAATTTCACACAAACATGCAATCATATCATGGATCATCAAATAATCATAAAATAATTATTTCTATTTCAAATTTGTGGTCTCAAAACCACTATTCCCACTAGACCCTAATTCAGGATTTTCTCTGGGATATCATCGATCTTTTTGTTATTCAATATGGTTTTTATTCTTGAAAATTCAATATAGCTTTACATTTTGGATTTCATTATCTCAGTTTTCTTGTCATTCTTATGTTCTAATCTTATCTAGAAAACATGGTTTGTCTGTGAAAGATATTCATTGGCTGGAGATAATTACATTTATTACTAATATAAATCTTGACTGGATCATGGGAGTTCAGTAATATGGATCTCAAATTATAGAAGTTGTGTTACAGCACTGGTTGTTATTGGGACTACTTTCAATTTTCCTCTTCTATTTCGAAAATACTATTGATTTTAAGGTATTGTTCCATCTATATTGTTGAAACATCGTTCCTATTATGGTACTATGGTTTTTAATCTATTTGATGATTGTGGATTTAGAATAATTCAAAGCTTCAGTGTTAATAATTGAAATAGCTTTACTATATAATCCTTTTTTAATTTTTGTGAAAGGGTTTTCTATGATAGCCACGTCAATGATACAATTATTACAAAAAGATGTATGATTTAAATGGTTTGATAAATGTCAGCAAAGTTTTTACCAGATGAAAGCTCCATTAACCGAAGCACCAGTTCTAGTTTAGCCTAAATCGGGTAAGGAATTTGTGATTTACAGAGATGTATCTTTGAATGGGTTAGACTGTATTTTGATGAAGTAAGGCAAAGTAATTGTAACAACCCAAACCCGGTCTAGACGTTATGGCCGAATTCGGCGTGTCACATTGAAGTGTTTTGGCGAAAACCATGTTTTCATTGAAAACCCTTCTTAAAATAAAAATTAATTAATTAACAAAAAAACTCCTTTCAATCACTTGTTTGAAACATAATATTTGATGAAAACATGTCACTTAAAAATTTAGTTGTGGAAACGTAGAAAAGACATACTATAGTTTAAGAAAACATGCCCAACCTCTTATAATTACATCACATAGAAATAATAATCCAAATAATAACAAAATGGAAGCCCTATTACAATCTGATTTGAAAAGTACTTAATTAAATAGAAACTTATATGCTTAAAAAAAACAAGTCTAAATTAACTTGCTACCTAGCCACCCAGAGTCCCTAAAAACATCGAACCTTCTACTGAACATCACCTAAAAATAAAATAAAAGAGGCGGTGAGTTTTCACAAACTCAGTGTATACAACCCTCAATGAAAGGCAAGCATTCAAAAAAAAACATCACACATCAAACATGCAATGCAATCCCATCCCAATTATCCATCCGCTACACACCAGCTCCGTCCCTCATCACATGATGTGGGGATATAAATATCAACCCACCCAACCGACACATCAATGGTAGCCCGAATACGGAACTACCTTCATTTACATATTGGGCTCAAAAGCCGTCGGTGGATCACGATTGTCAAGCAACCATGCGATCCTCATATACATCCTCCGTTCCATAATTCCCAACCCATATGCAACCTAAGCAGAATATCATATGTATACAGCAGATATGCATGTCACATCCATAAAACTTACGTTCAACACCTAAGGGTATTTTGGTTATTTCTACCCTTAGGGGTATTTCGATAATTTTCCCTTTAATATGGTTTTCACTTACCTCGGCCCGTTAACAAATCTTGTAAGCTAAGATGAACGAATACTACGCACCATGTAGGATTCCAGAAAAGAGGAGGTGAGTCATTAAGACCGTTCTAGTACCAAGCTCTCCCTAGATCCAATCCTAGACATGCATACACCTATTGCCACACCTTAACCCTAGCAATATATTAATTAAGTTTTATGTAGTTATCATATACTAGGCTCAAAACCCCTACATACATGCATATAGCCCACTTGGCCCATCTCATTCATATGGCCCATCAGGCCCAATTCATATTCATATGGCCCATTAGGCCCAAATCACCTTTATATTCATGCTCACACACAAATTTTCTATCACAGAGCATCACTTATCAAATTTTGCCTATTATGGCTCAACAGCCCATTGGGCCCATTTAGCCCATTCCGACCCATTAGGCCAATTCACAACCCAAGTCCACGAAATCGCCCATGGACCTCAGGCAACCCATCAGTTTCCCCCTTACGAGTGTTCGTGCGCTCATAAGACTACCATAGCCAAACTTTTGGCTTTTTGACATTTCGGCTTTTCGACTTTTGCCGATCTACTTGTGTGTACAGTGTATGTACACACCTGGTAAGCAAGCGTGCTGCGATTCCCTTACTCACCAACCTACAAACGATATCACCCTTCAATTAATCGCATGCTCAATACATATCTTTACTAAAACCGAAACCTCACCTTAACCTTACCTTGCGCGATAAGTATAACAGCCTCTTCCTAAATCACTAACCACGATCAACTCCTAGATCTGCTGTAACACCCCTCGCCCATATCCCTCGCCGGAATAGGGTCCGAGGTGTTACCCAGCTTAAACTCAATCAATCACACAAAAATCGTGCTGTAAAATTTCAATAAATTTAAAGTTTTTCTTTTCACATGCAATTTGTCCCATATATGGGCTTACGAGACCCAAAACATATATCTGGGGTGGTTCGGGACTAAACGGGGAATTTAAGAAAACTTGGAAAATTCATACTTTAATCATTATAAACTCATCACGTAATACCATAGCATATACATGCATAATTAAAATGGGTTTACAACCCCATAATCAAAATAGGCCAACACATATGGTTAAAGCCATATCACAAACTCTAATATTTACACACCTACACATGCCATAGACTCAAAGTACTCGAAATCACTACACCAATAGCGTTAGCTCGACAGTGTGATAATATCTCCGGGAAACTCCAACCCGAGCAAACCTAGCAACCCTAGAGAACATTAGAAAGAAGGAGGGTAAGCTTTACACTTAGTAAGTTCTTAAGAAAACAATTAGTAGCTCATTTACATGTTTTATCAATGTTTACAACATATACTCAAGTTCACGACAAGATGACTTCCTGAGCAACAGTCACTAAATTATTTATAACTAGAGCTACGAAACTCCAAATCAAGTACCGTTAATTTTTCTTGAAAATATACTCATATATCTTCCATTCATAAAAGTTTCAGAATTTTTGGTTTGCTCAATCAATACCAGATTTTTCTTAAAGTTTTTCCTATTTCACTGTTTTACTATTCTGACAATTCTTCACTTTGAATCAAATTTCTCGTTGTACAAAATTGGAAACATTTTCTCATTTATTTCATTTGAAACTAGACTCATTAAGTAGTCTAAGCATATAAATTTTATTTTATAACCATCATTGTACAATTTACAATGATTTTCTAAAAACAGAACAGGGGACCTCAAAGTCATTTTGACTCTGTTCCACTCCACTTCAAACATCTCATTATCGGCAATTCTTTTGCTTACAAAGTTTCTTTTATAAGACACTACACTCATTAAGCTTTCATTACATAATTTATTCAGCCTCTAATTCAACTCCCACTATTTATGGTGATTTTCCAAAAATCATGTTACTGCTGCTGTCCCAAGCAGATTTATTACAATCTACTCTTTCACACATTCTTTGCTTTCATATTATTTAAACATGCATATCATGTCATTCAAGATTGAACTTATATAACGTAGGCATTTAAAATGCTTCACTATCAACTTTAATTCAATCAAAACAAAAAAATACAATATCATATCCACATTTAATTTTCCATGATCATAATCACATATAACAATCATATACTTCCACATAACTTCACAGATTTACCGAATGTATCACGATCACATTTATAGTTGTAACACTTATTCACATATGCATCACTTTATACACTTATAATTCAATCCAAATCAAAATCGCATACGAGTACATAATACGTACCTAGCCCTCATAATGTAACATACATAATTAGTAGTAGTTTACCTCGAACATTCAAATTCATAATCTTAATCAAATCATCGGCGTTAAGCCTGCTAGGTTTAAACCCCAAATTCAATCACCAACACAAAGCCTACGGGACTTTAAGCCCGGATATGGTACCAGTACGAAGCCTACGGACCTTAAGTCCAGATATAGTACAAGCACGAAGCCTGCGGATCTTAAGTCCGGATACAATTCCAGCATGAAGCCTGCGGACCTTAAGTCCGGATACAATTCTAGCAAGAAGCCTGCGGGTCTTTAAGCCCGGATATAATTCTAGCATATAGCCTGTGGGTCTTTAAGCCCGGATACACATCAAGTATCATGCATATTTAATCATATATTAATACATCTCATCAACATATCACATTAGTAGTCATTTGCTACATTCGGATATAAGCTCCATATGAACACCATCATTTACATTTCGGTTCAAAAGTCATACATAAATATCACATATCCATTTCACCATTCAAGCTTAACCCATAGTGACCATTCGACTATAATTCATATACATAAATTATTTATCACACAACTTAATTCAAGTAGAACCAAAAGGTCACAATTCATCTAATATACACATATCAAGGCATCATCAATTATACACTAAAGGTGACTACTCAAAACTTACCTCGGATATATTTGAACAGTTGCTGAAAGGCTACTCTATTACTTTCTCTTTTCCCTTATCTGATTTTGATCCTCTTTGCTCTTGAGCTTAATTAAAACAAAAAGATTTGTTTAATTACTTACTCAACTTTATTTCTTAATAGTCACATTTGACAATCATATATAACTTCAATATGTATTATATTTTATAAAATATGCCATGACTCGATTTCATGCTTATTTAATCTATATCTTATTCGCATACACAAGCAAAGATTCACATAACTTATCATGCTTCCTTATACATGAATTTAACCATATTCCCGAATGTCTCTATAAGCACAAGGTACATACATAAGGCATATATATATACATATATATGACTATCACTATTTAATCATTTACTCATATTTATGCACAACTGCGTATACACATGCATATATATAATGCATGCTTTAATATCATATACTTTTATTTATTTTTCAAATTACACTATAGCTCCAAGACATATAGCTAACTCCGAATGTCAACTTATTAAACATTTACCACATTACCAATTTCCATTTATCATCAATGATCATCAATGCCGCACACACAAATACATACATACTCATATGCATAAAATCCATTTATGTTTAATCTATAACCCATTTGGCCTTAACTATTCAAACTTTGCCTTCATATTTAATTCCATTTTATGACCGAATGTAACAAATTCATATAGGTTTCACCTATGCCAAACAATGACCGAACCATTTAATCATGCTTATGGCCGATTATCATATTAACACGAGACACACAAACATCAATATCCAAGTATGCTAATATATCACACCATCAACTAAATCATACAAATAGAAACATAAAATTCATTTGACCTATTATACTTTCATGTGTACATTTTTAACCATATAGCCAACACCTTAATAAACAATTTAAATACATATCACCTACCAATTCACATATCTAAAATCCCCGATACAATCATTTTTTTATCATAGAATGCCACGAAACAAGGCATCCAAAATCTCAAATCACTTTATATAATCCATTCGGCCATTTCAAATTAGATACACAAAATTTTATTTTTCTTTTTCAAAGACTATCAAACCCGAATCAATATAACATTAACCTCCATATTAATCCACCCTTAGTACATTCTGCCATAACATAGGCACATATACATTTAACTTGATTTCTTCATGAAAAATAAAGGCTATAACCGAATAGTCTTTAACCATTTAAAACTACAAAGCACAAATTATAACTTCAATTTACAAGCTTATATCATAAGAATTTCTCCATTATAATTTTCAAAGTATATTCGGCTATAACACAAGCACACTTAATTTTTACATTTACAAATTCAAACTTTTTTTTAAACTTAACATACTTTTATAATTTCAACCGAATAAAGTACTTTTATTAATTCAAAACAAAACATCAAAGTATCATTTCTAAATGAAAAATCCTCTCATGACCGATTGCTCCCATAGCTACCAAAATGAAAATTTGCACATGGGTTATGGAGGAACTAAGAAACTATCTTAAAATACACAAGTAATTTCTTTCAAAACACTTCAAACATACCTCCAATTAAAATCACCAAGGCCAAATATCAAAGAGCCCTTTTGTTCTACCTTCGATTTTGAGCTTGTTCCAGGCCAAATATCAAAGAGCCCTTTTGTTCTACCTTCGATTTTGAGCTTGCTCCATTGCCGAAATCCACAAAGTATATTTCTTCATTCTTTATCCAACATTCGGCAAGAACAAGGCAAGGATGTATGGCCTTCTTCTTCTTCTTTTTTTTTTAATCACACCCATTAACTATTATAATATTAATATGTAAGGCATATATGGCTATTCCACCATCACCATGGTCGGCCACTTACTTAAAAATGGGGAATATGACATGCAAATCCCCATATTTTAAGCCATGCAATATTTGACCACTACACTTCAACCTATCACAATTTTAATGTTTTCACATAAGTCCTTTTTAATTAATTTCACATTTAAAAGACAAAATCAAAGCATGAAATTTTCACACATACACTTTCACTTATAATTGGCATAGAATCTAACATTTAATTATTCTTTTGACTCGATTTTGTGGTCCCAAAACCACTTCCCGACTAGAGTCAAATTAGGGCTGTCACATCTGCACCAATCTTAACTATTAAAACAAAATAATAGGTGACTCGTATCCAACATAGGTCCCCTTACCTTAACTATGAGCATTCGGCCACCTTAGCCAATGGGAGAGGAATACTTACCAAAATCACAACCACCTAAAGAGCAATTTCGGCAGAGAGATAAGATCTGAGATCCGATACTAATTCCCTACCACAGTTGATTAGAAAGAGTGAAGAAAGAACATCGTAATAGATTCTTAGCAAAACCGATTGGAAGAACAACCACTTACACTAATTCAGTCTTAGAGTGTCTGGCCCTTGGAAGATTTGGCTTTTCGGCTTCCAAACATAGTATGGTGAATAAGGTTTATTTGGTACAGATTAAAGAAGAAGAGTAACAGAAGGAATTGGCTAAGTGAAACAAAGAAAATTGTGTAGAGAAAGAATAGAAATTGGCACAAAGAAAATTGAGTAAAACAAAAGGGTTTTCAGCTTTTAAGGAAAAAGGTTTCCGGTAATAGGGTGAAGGAAATTCAGCATTAGCCTGACAACCCTGCACTCGGCACTTATTTATAGCCCCTATAGCTGAATTGCCTGGCCCTCAATTCCCCATTTGGCTCCATCACTTCCCCTTCTCATCTCCTCATTTTTCTCCCTAATAACCCTTTGATCTTTTCCTTAATTTTCTCTTCCGAACATTCCCCTTAGAATCCATCTTCACGCCACTTCCAACCTTCTAGAAGGCCAAAATTCACTTCCAACCTTCTAGAAGGCCAAAATTAAACTTCTAAAAACACTAAGCTAGGATTTGAACCTTGGATCTCCTTGCTAGCTACTAACGCCACCTCCCTACACTCTAAGTGGCGTCACATAGCCACTCCTCACAAGGCTTTATTGATGCCATTTTCCCCTATCTTTATTTAAAAGCCCAACTACTTGCCAAGAAGGTCCTTTTAATTATTAAACTATAATTTTTTCTACCCCTAGATTCGAACTCAAACCTTGACCAAGATCTACCATCGTGTAATTAACACTTAACCGAAAATGATAAGCACAAAAAAGAAAAATTTGAGTTTTCAGGATTTTGGGTTTCAGGATTTTTGGGGTGTTACAACTCTACCCCCTAAAAAAAATTTCGTCCTCGAAATTTTACCTGACTCAAACAGTTGAGGATATTGACATCGCATCACTTTCTCAGGTTCCCAAGTAGCCTCCTCAGTCTTCTGATTACGTCAAAGCACCTTGACTAATGGAACAAACTTCCTTCTTAGTACCTTAACATCACGACCAATTATTTTTATGGGCTCTTCCTCGAAAGTTAGGTTTGGCCTGACCTCGATTTCCTCAACCGCTATGACATGTGAAGGATCTAAGTGATACCGCCTCAGCATGGAAACATGAAACACATCGTAGATCTAGCTTAGTTCAGGAGGTAACTCTAGCTGGTAAGTGACTGGCCCAATCCACTTTACAACCGATATGGCCCAATGAACCTTGGGCTTAGATTCCACTTCCATCCAAACCTTAATACCTTCTTCCACGGAGAGACCTTAAGAAAAACTAAGTGTCCCACTGCATACTCTATCTTACGACGCGTAAGGTCAGCATACGATTTATGTCTATCCGAGCCCTCCTTCAATCGATCTCGAATCAACTTTACCTTATCCTCAGTATCTGCTACTAACTCAGGGCCCAAAACTCTTCGTTCACCCAACTCTGTCCAACATGTTGGAGTTTGACACCTTCGCCCATACAGTGCCTCATACGGAGCCATCCCAATCCTTGCTTGATGGCTATTATTGTACGCGAGTTGAGCCAACGGCAAATAGTCCTCCCAGCTACCTCAGAAATCAATCACACATCCCCTCAACATATCCTCTAATACTTGGATCACCCTTTCTGACTGTCCATCAGTTTGGGGGTGGAATGCCGTACTGAAGTTCAACCTAGTACCCAACACCTCATGCAGCTTCTTCCAAAATCGTGAAGTGAAACGTGGGTCCCTATCCGATATTATGGAGACTGGCACTCTATGCAATCTCACAACCTCCGCCACATACAACCTAGCCAGCTTTTGTAACGAGTAATCGGTGCGAACCGGTACGAAATGGGCAGACTTGGTTAACCGATCCACTATAACCCATATCAAGTCTTTCTTAGTAGGCGTCAAGGCTAGCTCACTAACAAAGTCCATAGTGATCCTTTCCCACTTCCAGAGTGGAATCTTCACTGGCTGAAGCAATCTCGAAGGCAACTGATGTTCTGCTTTCACTTTTTGACATACTAAACATTTACTTACGAACTCCATAACCTCGCGCTGAAGTCCAGGCCACCAATAAAGCTCACACAAATTCTGATACATCTTGTTTCCGCCAGGATGCATTGCGTAGAGACCACTATGTGCTTCCCGCAGAATGGACAACCTTAGATCATCCTCCTTTGGTAGACACATTCTCCCACAGAAACACAATACTTCTTCACTATTTATCCCAAAGTCTAATGTCTCCCCACTCTCTACTTGTTTAAAACGAGTATCCAACGTCTCATCCACTAACTGCTTACTCCTTATCTGCTCGACCCACACTGGTTTTACTTGAAGCTCAGCTAACAAGCTACCATCATCCCACAAGCTTAATCGGGCAAGTATAGCCCTCAAGTCTGACATAAACCTACGACTCAACACGTCGACTACCATATTTGCTTTGCTAGGGTGGTATTCAATCGTACAATCATAATCCTTCAACAATGCCACCCACCTACGTTGCCTAAGTTTGAGCTCCTTTTGGATAAGGAGGTACTCCAAGTTCTTATAGTCTAAATAAATTATACACTTCTCCCCGTATAAGTAATGCCTCCATACCTTTAGTGCGAAAACCACCGCAGCTAGCTCCAAATCATGGGTTGGGTAATTCACCTTGTGAGTCTTAAGTTGCCGTGACGCATACGCAACCACCTTTCCTTCCTGCATCAATACACATCCTAAGCCCACATGCGATGCGTCACTATAAACCGTAAACTCCTTCCCAGGCACTGGCTGAATCAACGCAGAGGCCACAATTAAAACTTTCTTAAGTTTTCCAAAACTCTCTTGCTGCTTATCCGCCCAAACAAACGGTACCCCTCCCTTAACAACTTAGTTAACGGTGCAGCAATTACTGAAAAGCCCTCAACAAACCGCCTATAGTATCCTGCTAAAATTTTCGATACTGACTTGGGTGTTTTCTAGTCTAACACTGCTTCAATTTTCTGGGGATCCACCTTAATCCCCTTGACTGACACCACATGTCATAGAAAAGTAACCTTTCTTAGCTAAAATTCACACTTACTGAATTTGGCATATAGTGGTTTCTCCTTCAAAGTCTGCAACACAATCCTTAAGTGTGCATCATCCTCATCCTCATCTTTTGAGTACACCACAATGTCATCTATAAAGACTACCACGAACTGATCCAAGTAGGGTTGGAAAACCCGATTCATGAGATTCATGAAAGGGGCAGGTGCGTTCGTTAGCACGAATGGCATCACCAAGAACTCGTAGTGCCTATAATGAGTTCTGAAAGTTGTCTTATGAACATCTGCCTCCTTAACCCTCAATTGGTGATATCCTGAATGCAGGTCAATCTTTAAGAAAATAGAAGCTCCCCTAAACTGATCAAAGAGATCATCGATTCTCGGTAGAGGGAACTTGTTTTTAACAATTAACTTGTTTAACTGTCGGTAGTCGATGCACATTTGCAATGACCCATCCTTCTTCTTCACGAATAATACCAGTGCTCCCCACGAAGACACACTTGGTCGGATGAATCCTCGATCCAATAATTCCTGAATCTGTGCCTTAAGTTCCACTAACTCTTTTGGTGTCATCCGGTAAGGGGTGATGGACACCGAAGTCGTACCAAGTAACAACTCTATTCCAAATTCCACTTCTCTACTGGGTAACAACCCAGGCAGCTCCTCGGGGAAGACATCCAAAAATTCCCTAACTATTCTCAACTCTTCAACAGTAGGGCTCTTAGCCTCCGTATCACTAATGTAAGCCAAACAGGCTTCGCATACCTTCCGTACTAACTTCTCAGCCCTTAATGCCAAAATCACGTTCGACAGATAATTTCAGTGTTCACCAATCACCACTACTTCCTTATCCTCTGTCGTTCTTAACACCATTCGCTTTGCAGCGTAATCCAAGGTGGCTCGATGCTTCACTAGCCAATTTATACCTAAGATTAAGTCAAATTCGCTAAACGGCAGCTCTATCAAATCCATTAGAAAGGTAACTCATTGGACTACTAAGGGTACTTCCCTAAACAACTTATTCACTCCTACTGACTGCCCTAACAGACTTATCACAGTCATCACATTCGCAGTGATTTCAAATATATCACCCAAAGATTCAGTCATATTGCATACAACATATGAATGCATCGATCCAATATCAATCAATGCTGTGTAAGGTACCTCATATATAAAAAACATACCTGTTATCACATCTGGGGCATCCCCGTCTTTCCGGTAACGAGTAGCATAAACCAAAGCTGGCTGTCTTACCTCAACATGGCCTGTATTTTTGCCTGGTGCTCCACATCCACGTCCATTGCTGTTACCGCCCTTAGCCTGCCCATGACCCTTTGGTGACAACTGACCACCCCTTGGTGGCTGAGCACCACCTTGGCCCACTGCTGGCTCTCGACCTAGCATTCGGAGGCAATCCTTGATCTTATGCTCTATAGACCCACAAGCGAAACAAGCCCCCATTCTCTTCCAATAGTCGCCTCTATGGCTTCTCCCACAATCAGCACAAGGTGGCACCCTAGGATTAGCAGCAGGGGGCCCTGTTTTAACTGGCGCAATTACTCTGGCCCTAGCCCTAGGCCTCTATCCAACACTAGGAGTCTCAGCCTCCCTTTTATTCTTACCCCTTTCCTTTTCTCTATTTAAGCGCTCAGTGCGTTTCACCTCCTCTACTATCTTTGCTTTCTCCACCAATTCTAAGACAACTCGCTCCCTTTATGGAGCTATCAGTACCATGAGGCTATCTCTAAGTCCATCCTCAAACTTGACACAATGCTAATAGTCTGTTGCCACCATTACTCTTGCATACCTACTAAGGCATAGAAACTCTCCTTCATGTTTCGCCACCGATTTGTTTCCTTGGGTCAAGTTCAGGAACTCCTTCCTTCTTGCATCCACATAGCTTGCACCCACATACTTCCTTTGGAATACAGCTTTGAAAAACTCCCAAGTGACCGGCTCCGGTTGGGTGCCCTCTTTCACTGTCAACCACCACTGGTAGGCTTTTTCCCTAAGCAGTGACACTACTCCTTTCAACTTTTGTTCCGGTGAACAGTCCAGGTCATCCATTATCCTTTCGGTGGTTTCAAACCAATATTTATCCACGTTAGGAGCCATACCAGCCACACCCTTAAATATTTTTGTCCCGTTCGATCGCAGTCGCTCTGGAATGGACCCCCAATTTCTAATGCCATTGTTGGGCCCAGCGACCCTTTCCAAAATTCTCAGCATTGCTTGCGACAATGCATCTTCTCACACGGCCCAATCATACGGTCCATTCCTAGCAACAGGTGAGGCCGGAGCCTCTTCTACTCCAACATCGGGCATATGGCCTGATGTCGATGATTCAGCCCTCACACTTTTGCTGCCTCGGCCACGGCCTCTCACACCTCTTCTAGCACTAATCGTCGACTCGCGTACTATCTGGATTAGAAATTTTATGAAGTTTTAGTTAGTTTTAATAATTAACCCGATGTTTTATGAAAGTATTTACAGAGAAGATTATTTTTGAAAATCCTCTACAGTTTCAAGATCCTACGGGCTTCAGTTTCATTCTACATAATCGTCTAGAGTAGCCCTTTAACTATCTACTGTATAACAATTTAAACAAGTTTAAGAATAAGAGTACTTACTTGGTTCGACGTCAGAGACTCGGTGTGCGGCTCAGCAAGACTTCCCCTTTTTCCAAATCATTATAATTTTTTTAAATCCAAAAAGAAATCAAGTAAGAAGGCCCACTTCACAACCCGAGTTTTGCAACCTGGGCTCTAATACCACTAAATGTAACACCCCAAACCCAGCCCGGACGTTATGGCCAAATTCGGCGTGTCATATTGAAGTGTTTTAGCGAAAATCGTATTTTCATTGAAAACCCTTCTTAAAATAAAAGAAAATCTTAATTAAAAAAAACTCCTTTCAATCACTTATTTGAAACATAAGATTATTTAGTTGCGGAAATGTAGAAAAGACATACTATAGTTTAAGAAACCATGTTCAACTTATTATAATTATATCACATAGAAATAATAATCCAAATAAAAAACAAAATGGAAGCCTTATTACAATCTAATTTGAAAAGTTCTTAATTAAATAGAAACTTATATGCTTAAAAAAACAAGTCCAAATTAACTTGCTAGCTGGCCATCCAGAGTCCCTCCAAACATCGAACCTTCTACTGAGCATCACCTGAGAATAAAATAAAAGAGGGGGTGAGTTTTCGTAAACTCAGTGTATACAACCCTCGACGAAAAGCAACCATTCAAAAAAAAAACATCACACATCAAACATGAAATGCAATCCCATCCCAATTATCAATCTGCTACACACCAGCTCCGTCCCCCGTCACATCATGTGGGGATATAAATATCAACCCACCCGACCGACACATCAATTGTAGCCCGATTGCGAAACTACCTTCATTTACATATTGAGCTCAAAAGCAGTCGATGGATTCATGATTGTCAAGCAACCATGCGATCCTCATATACTTCCTCCATTCCACAATTCTTAACCCATATGCAACCTAAGCAGAATATCATATATATGTAGCAGATATGCATGTTACATCCATAAAACTTACGTTAAACACCTAGGGGTATTTTGGTCATTTCAGCCCTTAGGGGCATTTTGGTAATTTTCCTTTTAATATGGTTTTCACTTACCTCGGCCCGTTAACAAATCCTGTGAGCTAAGATGAACGAATACTATGTACCAAGTAAGATTCCAAAGAAGAGGAGGTGAGTCATTAAGACCGCTTAAGTACCCAGCTCTCCCTAGATCCAATCCTAGACATGCATATACCCATTGCCACACCTTAACCCTATGACTTGTCCACAGTCACAATATATTAATTATGTTTTATGTAGTTATCATATACAAGGCCCAAAACCCATACATACATGCATATGGCCCACTTGGCCCATCTCATTCATATGGCCTATCAAGCCCAATTCACATTCATATGGCCCATTAGGCCCAAATCACCTTTATATTCATGCTCACACACAAATTTTCTATCACAGAGCATCACTTATCAAATTTTGCCTATTATGGCCCAACAGCCTATTGGGCCCTTTAGCCCATTCTGGCCCATTAGGCCAATTCACAACCCACGTCCACGGAACAGCCTATGGGCTTCTGGAAACCCATCAGTTTCCCCTTTACGAGTGTTCACGCACTCACAAGACTATCGTAGCCAAACTTTCAGCTTTTCGGCATTTCTACTTTTCGGCATTTCAACTTTTTCCGATCTACTTGTGTGTGCAGTGTATGTACACACCTGGTAAGCAAGCGTGCTGCGATTCCCTTAGTCACCAACCTACAAATGATATCACCCTTCAATTAATCACATGTTCAATACATATCTTTACTAAAATCAAAACCTCACATTAACCTTACCTTGCGCGATAAGTATAACAGCCTCTTCCTAAATCACTAGCCACGATCAACTCCTAGATCTGCACCAATCTTAACTATTAAAACCAGAATAATAAGTGACTCATATCCAACACAGGTCCCCTTACCTTAACTATGAACATTCGGCCACCTTAGCCAATGGGAGAGGAATACTTACCAAAACCACAACCACCTAAAGAGCAATTTCGACTGAGAGCTAAGATTCGAGATCCGATACTAATTCCTTACCACAGTTGATTAGAAAGAGTGAGGAAAGAACAACGTAATAGATTCTTAGCAAAACCGATTGGAAGAACAACCAGTTAAACTAGATTCAGTCGTAGAGTGTCTGGCCCTTGGAAGATTTGGCTTTTCGGCTTCCAAACTTAGTATGGTGAATAAGGTTTATTTGGTACATATTAAAGAAGAAGAGTAACAGAAGGAATCGGCTAAGTGAAACAAAGAAAATTGTGTAGAGAAAGAATAGAAATCGGCACAAATAAAATAGAGTAAAACAAAAGGGTTTTCGGCTTTCAAGGAAAAGGGTTTCTGGTAATAGGGTGAAGGAAATTCGGCATTAGCCTGGCAACCTTGCACTCGACACTTATTTATAGCCCTTATAGCCGAATTACCTGGCCCTCAATTCCCCATTCGGCTCCATCACTTCCCCCTTCTCATCTCCTCGTTTTTCTCTCTAATAACCCCATGATCTTTTCCTTAATTTTCTCTTTCGAACACTCCCCTTGGAGTCTATCTTCATGCCACTTCCAACCTTCTAGAAGGCCAAAATTAAACTTCTAAAAACACTAAGCTAGGATTCGAACCTTGGATCTCCTTGCTAGCTACTAACGCCACCTCTCTACACTCTAAGTGGCGTCACTTAGCCACTCCTTCAGAAGGTTTTTTTGATGCCATTTTCCCCTATCTTTATTTAAAAGCCCAACTACTTGTCAACAAGGTCCTTTTAATTATTAAACTATAATTTCTTCTACCCCTAGATTCGAACTCAAACCTTGACCAAGATCTACCATCGCGTAATTAACACATAACCGGAAATGTTAAGCACAAAAAAGAAAAATTCAAGTTTTCGAGATTTTTGGGTTTTTGGATTTTTGGGACGTTACAGTAATTGCCTATACTTCCAGATAGTTAAAAATCGTATGAAAAGAATTATCTGATACATGATTTAAATTTGAAAACTATTATATTTGCACTAAAATTTTGCCGACATTATCTGTGTGGTGAAAAATACCATATATTTATTTATCATAAAAGTTTAAATTATCTGATTTCGCAAAAATATTTGAATTTGAGATGGCATAGATGACTTGAACTATTGAAAGATTATGATTTGACAATTGAATATCACTCGGAAAAAGCGAATGTGGTTGTAGATACTCTGAGTAGAAAGTCTCTATTTGCCTTGCGAGCCATGGATACCTGATTGTAATTGTCTGATAATGGCTCAATTTTAGTTGAGCTTAAAGCTAAACTGATGTTTTTACAACAGATCTGTGAATCTCATAAAAGTGATAATGAGTTGCAAGTTAAACGAGTAAACTGTGAATTTACTTTTGACTTAGAATTTCAAATAGGACCTGATGATTGTCTGTTATTCCAAGGTATAGCCTGTGTACCGAAGGATTCAGAGCTTGTACGGAAAATTTTTCATGAATGCTCACAGTGGTACTATGTCTATTCATCCGGGGAATAATAAAATTCATAACGATTTAAAACAGATGTACTGGTAGTCTGGAATGAAATGTGGTATTTTTTAAATTGTATTTAAATGTTTGATATGTCAGTAAGTTAAAGCTGAACATCAGGTACTGATACCTTCGGGACTATTACAATTAGTGACAATACCAAAATGGAAATGTGATAAAGTTACTATGGATTTTGTATAGGGATTACCCTTGTCTCTAAAAAAGAAAGATGCTACTAGGTAATCGTCAACCGTTTGATGAAATCTGCATATTTATTCCTAGTATGAATGGATTTCTCACTTAATAGATTGTCTGAATTATATGTTTCTAAGATTGTTAGATTACATGGTGTGTCAGTTTCTATTATTTCTGATAGAGATCCACGATTCATATCCTGATTTTGGAACAAGTTACAAGAAGCTCTAGGCACGCGGTTACATTTTAGTACAGCATTTCATTTTCAAATGGATGATCAATATGAACATATGATTCAGATTTTTGAAGATATACTTCGGTGCTATGTTTTAGAATTTGAAGGCAATTGGAAAAGAAATAATTGATGTTAATCGAATTCGCGTATAATAACAGTTACCGGTTAAGTATAAAATGGCACAGTACGAGGCTTTGTATGGTTGTAAATGTAGAACTCCATTATATTATATTGAACTCAGTGGGAAAAGATACATGGAGTTGATCTTATTCGTAAAACTGAAGAAAAGTGAAAGTGATCTGAGACAGTTTAAAAGTAGTATCTGATCGTCAAAAATTCTATGTAGATTTAAAACGAAAAGAAATAGAGTTTCAAATTAATGACAAGGTATTCTTGAAAGTTTCGCCTTGGAAGAAAATTTTCTGGTTTGGTCGTAAAGGCAAATTGTGTCCTCGATATATTGGGTAGTATGAAATTATTGAAAGGGTCGGACCTGTTGCGTATCTATTAGCGTTGCTGCCAGAATTTGACAGAATTCATAATGTTTTTCATATGTCATGTTACGATGATATCTATCAGATTCCTCACATGTTATTTATCCAATAGATATTAAAATTTAGTCTAAAATGACTTATAATAAAGAACTGATCAAAATTCTGGCACTTGAAGTGAAAGAATTGAGAAATAAAAAGGTAGCTTTAGTAAAAGTTTTCTGGCAATGACATGATATATAAGAAGCTACCTGGGAACCAGAGAAAACTATGAAAAAGCAATATCCAAACCTCTTTACTAGTAAGATTTTCGAGGACGAAAATTCTTAAGGGGGAGAGTTGTAACAACTCATTTTCGGTAAAATCAAAATAGTGGTTTCGGGACCACAAATCTGATTTCAGAAGAAAAATTATTTTTATATTATTTTATGGTCTATAGTATGATAGTAATGTCGTATAAAAATTTCGTTAAGAAATTTTACCGATTACATGTTTAATTTGATAAAGGACCAAATTGCACAAAGTGCAAAAGTTGAGTTCTAATAGCTAAAGGGATTAAATAGCTATAGAAATTTAAAGTGGAGGTCCTTATATGGTAAATAGACCATTTAAAAATGCTTAGTGGTTAAGGATGATGATTCATCCATGGAAAATAAAATAAAGAAAAAGGATGAAATTGGAATGTGAAAAAAATAAAAGATGATAATTAATTAAATAATGAAAATATCATCTTTTATATCATCTTTCCCAAATTATTTCCATGGAAACCCTAGCTAAGAGAAATTAGCTCAAGCAAGCTTACTTTGATCAATTAGGTATGTTTTCTTGTCCTGTTTTTAATGATTTTTATATTTCCGAGATCGTAATATCTTAATCTAGCTATCTCAAGGAGTAACTTGTAAGGTTATCAAAGAACTAGGGTTTTTCCATGTATGAACATAGATGAATTATGAAGTTTTATGGTATAAAATGAAATGTTGTTAATAGATAAAAAAACTTTTGTAAAGGGAATTTTGATGAAAAATTTATTTAGGGACTAAATTGAAAAGATGTAAAATTCATGAAAAAATTTTGAATATTATGAAATACATAGGCTGTAAATTTTACGTGTAAAAATCGGCTAGGCTTGGAGTAAGGATTAAATTGTATGAATTTCATTTTTCGAACCTAGGGATGAAATTATCATTAATTAAAAGTTTAAATGCAAAAATGGTAATTTTACCTAAGATGTGAATTGAATTGAAATGAACATGAATTAATGTTAAATTCATTCATATAGATTCGGATAGACAAAATTCAAAGTTAGAACGAGGAAAAGAGAAAATGTTGGATTAGTAGATTTTACGTAAATGAACATTTGTCGAGGTAAGTTCGTGTAACTAAATTATGTATATTTATATGCTTGAATGGAAAGTTGTGTATGTGAATTGTATAAATGTCATATACATGAAATTCATTACATATCTGACAAAGCCCGATAATTATTAAATCTCGTTTGAATAATAGAATTTGATGTGTACAAGATTTTCTGAATTGGTTGTAGTCTTGCATATATTGCAGACACACCACAGCTCCTACGAGCATCCTATTATAAGCCCTCTCAAGGTTCTCATTATATGGTTCTTGCGAGCATCCTAATCAGTAGTGATCCTACATGTGTTACGGACTACTGAAACTATTTATGATCCTATTATATGATAGGTTGTGATCCTGCATATGTTGTAGACACAAACGCAGCTCTTTGTGAGCTTCTTGATATGGCTCGCTTGAAGTTCCCAATATATGGCTATCCAGAGCTTTTAATTAATGGCTCTTCATGAGCTTCCTGTTTAAAGGCTCTTCGTGAGCTTCCTGATTAAAAGTTTTTTGTGAACTTCCTAAAAGGCTCTTTGTGAGCTTCCTGATTTAGGCTCTTATGAGCTTCCTGTTATTGCTTGGATAAGCTTCCTGTTACATAGCTCATATGAGCTTCCCGTTATATGGCTAAAGAGCTTTCTGGTTATGTGCTTTAATGAGCACTCCTAAATATGAATTGACAGATTGCTAATTTGTACACTTCGAGTCTACTACGTATCCATCGATATTTCAAATAAAATTCAACGAGAAAAATTCTGACATGAGAAGTTATGAACACGAAATGAATTATTACAAGTATTTGCCTGAAATACATGAAAATGATTATACATGATATATGGAAATAAAAGATAATGCTATATGAACATGGAATTTGTTTAATGAATATGTTCATCTATGATTATATATTTGTACACCTCGACTGTACTACCCATGTAACCATTGACATTTCGATTCATTTAATGGGCAAATTTCTGACATGAAATAGTCTAAACTCGAGACAAATTATTATGAAAATGTATTTGAAATACATGGATATGATTTGTATATGTTATATGAATACATGATGTGGAAAGCATATTTATATGGAAATCTGATTACTGTTGAGCCCATACATATTTCTTGATATTTGAATGAAATATATGACTAACAAGGATGATGAAGATATGTGCTAGGGCTTGTGATCAAATTGGTTGAATGTGTTTTGCATGTTTATTTTGAAAATGAATGAATGGTAAGTTAATTACATTGTTATAAAAACTTACTAAGCATCACATGCTTACTCCATTTTATTTTCCCTGTTCTATAGTAATTCGGAGGCTCATTGGATTAGAAGTTTGGTGGAGATCACTCACACTATCCATCAGCCCATTTTGGTATATATATGGGGTAAATCAATTATGGTTATAATGGCAAGTATAGGTTAACTGGCCAATATCAGCATATAAATGCTTTAATTGTAACTAGCCATTGGAATGGCTTGTGATGGATATGTTTGGTATGTACTTGAAATGGTTGATTGATAGAAATTATATTGGCATATTGATGATTGAATTAAGTTAGCATATTTAATAAGATATGCATTTATGTGAACTTGGTAATTTAAGTAAGTGTGTATACTTGATTATATGAGGTATTATATCATGTGTAGGACTTGTTTTTGAGCTAGGTTAAATGACCTATAATAGCTTGTGAATGTGTTAAAGTTTTGGTGTAGGAGGATGACAAAATAGGGTGAGAAATATGGCTTGGAAAATAGCTTATTTTTGTCCACATGAGCATGTGTCTTAGCCATGTACGACACACGGTCTAGCACATGGACGTGTGATATGGCCGTGTGTCCTCTGCATTTTTAAAATTTCAAAATAGAATGCCCAGGTATTTGCACACGGCCTAGCACATAGGGGTGTTTCTTGTCTGTGTGACCCAAGTCAGAGAGTTACACGGCCTGAGTCACAGGCGTGTCTGTAACAACCAATTTTTAGTCAAATTAGAAAAGTGGTTTTGGGACCACAAATATGAAGTCAAAATAATTATTTTATTATTATTTTAATATTTACAGCATGATGTTATGATTGTGTGAAAATTTCATTAAGAAATTTTATCGTTTAAGTGCTTAATTTGATAAACATGACTAAATCGTGTAAAGTGTAAAATTAGTGTTCTAATAGCTAAAGGTGTTTAATAGCTATAGAACTTCAAAGTAATGGTCCTTATGTGGCACTTAACCCATTTATGAGATAGTGGATGATAGTGGCATGGTAATTTTGAAATTTGTAATATTCATTAAGGTTAAATAGGTAATTGGTTATTAAAGGTTAATTAAATAAAATAAAACATTTTAATTTGTGTTCATATTCTTCAAAAGACAAACCAAAACCATTTCTCTTGAAAAAATAGGGCTAGGGATTTGGATATTTTTATTTCCTTCAAATAGATATGATTTCTGTCCTGGTTTTAATGATTTCTATGTTTTTAAAATCATTGCAGCTTAGTCTAGCAAGCCCAGGGACTATGTTGCAAACTGTTAAAGGATTAGGGTTTTTCCATTGATGAATCAATATGTGTTTTGATGTTTAATGATAGAAATTGCATGCTTGTTAGATAAACAACATTTGTAAAGTGATTTTTGACAAAATTGTCAATTAGGGGTTAAATTGTGAAATGTGTAAATTTTGTAGTTAAATTGTAAAATAAATGAAAAATATGGATTGCTAGGGACTTAATTGAAATTCAGCTAGCATGGGTTTTGGTTGAATTGCATGAATTTGTGTTTTTATGGGATAAAGACTAAATTGTAAAAAATGTGAAATATTAGGGGCAAATGTGTAAAATTGCCTTAATGCATATTTTGGACTAAATTGAATAGAGAGATTATTAAATAAGTTAATTTTGATTACATTTAGATCAAGAAAGGTGGAATACAGATTTAGATCGAGGAAAAAACATAGTTTCGGATTGACTTAATTCACCATTTTTGCATTTGAGGTAAGTTCATATTTAATAAACATTATTATATTTGTGTTTTAAATACTTTGATGTCGCATAAATTGTGTGTACGACTCTATAGACATGTTCGACGATGATTAGGCAAGTGATAAATCTCAGTTGAACCTTCGAAATAGATTAGGATACGAAATGACATGTCATTAGGGGTTATGTGATTTGGGTGCTAGTCTATACGTCCTACCGGTGGTTGAGTTATCTGGCATGTGTTGCAGATACTCGTCAGCTTGTGTGAGTAGCACCGTGTAGCTCCGTCATGACCGTCAGCTTTTTTGGGCAGACCCGTTCATAGCTCTAGTGTAACACTCCTCACTCGTATTCAATGCCAGAATAAGGTTACGGAGCATTATAGGGCTTACAACACATTTATACATACTTTTCACATACATGTATTCAATACATACAATTATCATTCAATCTCAATAAATTTTTCCCAATATGAGCCTACGAGTCCCTAATCATGCTTTGGAAATGGTTCGGGACTAACTCGATAACTTAACAAACTTTCACGAAACTTTGAATTTTTTTCTCAAAACAGGGGACACATGTGACAGCCCTAAATTGACCCTAGTCGGGAAGTGGTTTCGGGACCACAAAACCGAGTTAAGAAAATAATTAAAAGTTATATTCTGTGTTTATGAAGTGAGTAAATGCATGTGTGAAAGTTTCATGCATTAATTTGATCATCTTTATGTGAATCTTTTTTATATGGACTTATATGAAACTTTGTTGGAAAGTGAGAGGCTAATTTACAATGGTCTAATAGTACATGCATTGAAAGGAGGGGTTTTGCATGTCAATTTACCCATGATAAACATGGTGGCCGGCCAAGGAAGGAATATGCTCCACTAATTCAAAAATTAAAATAATTTTGTATTAACAAAGGATTTAATAATTGATATTAAAGGAATTATAGTATGGAAGGAAATAATATAATGAGAAGTGGGAGGAGAAACCAAAGTGACTCATCCTTACTCCTCCATTGCCGAAACTAGAAGAAAGAAAGAAGAAAAACTCTTGTTGAATTTCGGCTAAGGTGTTTTGATACAAAAAGGTATGTTTTATGCCACTCTTGAAAATGTATGCATAATTTGGAGGTTTGGTTTAAAAGCTACTTGAATCTTGGATTGAAGTTAGGTTATTATGAGGGTTGAATTTCGGCCTAGGAGCTTAAAATTTTTAGTAGAAGTTTTGATGACATTAGATGGATAGTTAGGTTGGATGTGTTAAATTGTTAAGTGTTCTAGCTTGAAAGTTAAGGTTAATATGGCTTATGGGGTTGCCGAATCTAGTTTAGAGAGAAAGAAAAATATATGTATTCGGATGTGCTTCAAGGAATGACATTAGGGTAGCTAGAGTCTAAGAACTTTCGGTCAAGGACTATTGTGTGAGCAAATTCGGTATAGAGGTTTAATTGTTAAGTGCATTGTGTTCAATGTTTAAAGAATGGGTAGTAGCTAATTAAAGTTAAGAAGGCTGGAATTTCTTTTAAGGGAGGTGTGACCTTAACATGAACAAAATAGAATCAGCCTTAAGCTTGACTAAATGGTTCGGTTATTATTAGTTTAGAAGAAACCTATATGAAATGGTTGATATATGGTGAATTGGTAGTACTCTACTTGGGACAGCAGTAGTAAGGTGATTTTCGAAAATCGCCATAATTTGTAGGAGTTGAATTAGAAGCTGAGTGAATTATGTCATTAAAGCTTCAAGGGTCTATTTTCTTACAAAAGAAACTATAGAAACAAAGGAGTTACCGATCTAGAGATATTTGAAGTATTATGGGGCTGAGTCAAAATGACTGCCGGATTCCCTGTTCTGTTTTTAGAAAATCATTATAAATTGTACAAAAATGATTATAAGATAAAATTTATATGCTTAGACTCCTTAATGAGTCTAGTTTCAAATGAGATTAAATACAACACACTTGGAATTCTGTAAAGTGAGAAATTGGATTCGTAGTGAAGAGTGGTCAGAATAGTCAAACAGTGAAATAGGGGAAACTTTAAGAAAAATCTGGTATTGATTGGCCAAGCCTAAAATTCTGAAAATTTTATGGATGGAAGATATACGAGTCTATATTCAGGGAAAATTAACGGCAAGTGATTTGGAGTTTAGTAGCTCCAGTTATAAGTAATTTAGTAACTACTGCTCAGGAAAACAGCTCGTAGTGAATATGAGATTTTGTTGTAAACATTAATGAAAGTTTGCCGATGAATTATTTATTGATTAATATAAAGCTTGCTATAATCTATGTGTGTGAAAGTCGGATCAATATATATAATATTATTCGGAAAGTAATATTTGAATAGTCGATTAATGACTATTTTAATTTTTGTTGAACTTAAGCTCAAGAGCAAAGGGGAACTAGATCCGATAAAGGGAAGGAAAAAGTAATTGAATAGCCGTTGAAGTCGTTCGACGACATTTGAGGTAAGTCTTCGAGTAATGACCCTACTTGAATTATATTGAAATGATTAGTCATATTATGACGGATAGTCGAATGTGCATAGAGACTATGTTATAAAGCCAATTGAAATTATGCTCTTTGTGTGTGGCTATTGAGCCGAAATTTGAAAGATTTAATAAATGTTTTGTGTTTGAGCCTTAGTAACGAAGAAATGATATGGATGTGTTATGATTATTGATATATGTGTGCATGAGCATTGGAATATATCCGGGCTATGACCCGAAGGCAATTATGCGAGTTGATATATCCGGGCTATGACCCGAAGGCAATTATGCGAGTTGATATATCCGGGCTATGACCCGAAGGCAATTATGCGAGATGATATATCCGGGCTAAGACCCGAAGGCAATTATGCGAGATGATATATCCGGGCTATGACCCGAAGGCAATTATGCGAGATGATATATCCGGGCTAAGACCCGAAGGCAATTATGCGAGTTGATATGTCCGGGCTAAGACCCGAAGGCAAATGTGGTTGCGGCTGCATTCGGTTAAATACCGAAGAAACTTGGGTTTGAATGTGAGCGTTTTGTGCTGTAACTAATTTAATAATTATGCTTGACCAACCCGAATGATAAGGTATGTTTGCATGTGCATTGGAAAGTCGGTTTGTTTTAAATGGTATTCGTGCGATCGGCTAACGAATTCTCGGCTTTTATAAAGGTTGATACCTTGTGTACCTATGTGGGTGAAGTGTGAAGTAAGTATGGGTATGAGAATGTGTGTTAATAAAGTGATTTAGTTAACTATGTGAATGTAATACTGTAGTCAAAGCCGATTTCATTACTTGAGACTTACTAAGCTTTAAATGCTTACCCGGTTGCTTTGGCTCTCTGTTTTATAGATTTTGCTCGTTAGCTATCGGATTCGGGATCAGCGAAGTCGAAGTCATCTACACTATCAAGCTCTTTGGTACTCTTTTAGTTGAACTCTGGATATGGCATGTATAGGACTACCCCCTATTGTTTAAGTTCTTTTGTGATGTATGTGTGTAAAGCCATGCGAAAATGGCTTGTAAAAGTGGAGTATGGCATTAGACCATTTGTGTGTATGTATGTATATATATGGTTTCATGATGTGACTATGGTTTGAAATGGAAGTGTTGGGCTAATGATCAGCCATTGGAATGGCTAAATATGATCACATGTGGACCTATGTAGGGCAAAATCCTAGTTGGTCCATGGTGACCACAAAATAGGTAAAGTTTATCTTGAAAACAGATTTTGACAGCAACAGTGGTGTAGAATTGAAAAATCACATAAATTCGTAGGAGTGGAATTAAATAGTGAATAAATTATGTAATCAAACCTTGATGAATCTACTTTCATATGGAAGTAACGAAACAATTATAGGAACAGTACAGAAAGAGATATTCCGGTTCTTGTGGAACAGGGCCAGAACAGTTTCTGGATTCACTGTTCCGCCTTTGGAAATTCACTATAAATTGACCAGAGATAATTAGGGGTCATACCATATATGTATGGATTCCTCTCTGAGTCTAGTTTCCATAGAAACAAACGGCATCAGTATTGAAGCTCTGTGCAGAGAGATATCCCAGTCGTAATGGGAAAAGGTCAGTGTAGTCGACCCCTGTAACATGGGAGACTTTGACTAATAAACTGTACTAGTTGGCCCAACCAAAAATTCTAGAAAAAATCCATAGGTGGGGACATGAGTCTAGCTTCAGGGAAAAATCACAAAACTGATTTTTGAGTTGTGAAACTCAAGATATGATTTTTGAAGCGACTAGTACTCAGACTGGGCAGTGTCTGGAAAAATTTTTTTTTCAAAGTTTGTTAACATCTCGTGTCCGACTCCGGTGTCGGTCTCGGGTTCGGGGTGTTACAATTTAGTGGTATCAGAGCTACGGTTTAGTCGATTCTAGGACTACCGTAATGTGTTGGGGTCTAGCTATACATGCCATTTTATGTGATTAATTGATAGTGTGGTGATTTCTGACATTTGCAAATGTGTTTATTTATAGTAATGGATCCCGATCCCAACCGAGCGGTAGCTGGTGATCTTGAGAGTGTAGCGCCTGCTCCCGCACAAGGGACAGCGCCGGTGGACTCTCAACCTAATGCGAGTAACCCGAACGATGAAGCTAGACAAGCTTTCTATAGCGTGATGAATGATTGGTTCAACCAATACATTCGAACTAATACGGCTGTTCCACAACCCCCATTCCCGACAAACACCACCCCCGCACCTACAATACCTCCGGTAACTGACCAAATAAGGTCAAATAAGCCCCCAGTTGACCGAATCCGAAAACATGGGGCTACTGAATTTAAAGCTACGGATAGCGACGATGCCGAGCAAGCTGAATTCTGGTTGGACAACACTATCCGGGTACTAGATGAGCTATCTTGTACACCCGATGAATGCCTAAAGTGTGCTATCTCCTTGCTACGTGATTCTGCCTACTATTGGTGGAGTACTCTGACTTCTGTTGTGCCCCGGGAGCAAGTAACTTGGGAGTTTTTCCAAACTGAGTTTCGGAAAAAGTATATCAGTCAGAGATTTGTTGATCAAAAACGGAAGGAATTTCTCGAGCTTAAGCAAGGTTCTATGTCAGTTACTGATTACGAGCGAAAATTTGTTAGACTTAGTAGATACGCTCGGGAATGTGTTTCGTCCGAGGCTGTTATGTGTAAACGCTTCGAAGATGGGCTGAATGAAGATATAAAAATGTTCGTTGGCATTCTTGAGATACGAGAGTTCGTAGTACTTGTCGAGCGAGCTTGTAAAGCCGAAGAGCTTAGAAAGGAAAAACAAAAAGTTGATGTGGGAACCGGGGAGTTTCGTAAAAGATTCTCGGGAAAGTCTCATCAACAGGCATCGAAGAAATTTCGAGATGATGTGGGCCGGTCTAAAAGCACTTCGGGCCTTTTTAGACGAGATCGTGATCGACCCCCTGTGGGTACACGAGGCACTTCAGTCGCCAGTGTTGGGAATGAACGTCGAGGCCGAACGGAATGTCGACATTGCGGTAAATGGCATTTGGGGAGTTGTAGATTCCATGACCGCTCCTGTTACAAGTGTGGATCAGTGGACCACTTCATTAAAGATTGCCCGAGGCTGTCTGAACAGAATGTAAATCAGAGTGGGAGACCGGGGGCTACCACTGCTCGAGGTAGATCATCTAGAAATATGGGCAATGCTAGTGGTGGTCAGAGAGGATCTAGAGATGCTACGACCGGATCCGAGGCTCGTGCACCTGCTAGAGCATATGCTATACGTGCCCGCGAGGATGCTTCATCGCCTGATGTTATTACCGGTACTTTTACTCTCTTTGATACTAACGTAATTGCTTTGATTGACCCCGGTTCTACTCATTCTTACATATGTGAAACCTTAGCATCCAGTAAGACTTTACCTATTGAGTCTACTGAGTTTGTAATTCGGGTGTCAAATCCCTTGGGTCGTTACGTGCTTGTCGACAAAGTGTGTAAGAAATGTCCCCTAGCAATTCGAGGTTCCTGTTTTCCAGCGGACTTGATGCTTTTGCCGTTTGATGAATTTGATGTTATCCTTGGGTTGGATTGGTTGACCGTGCATGATGCGGTTGTGAATTGCAAGAGCAAGACTATTGATTTGAGGTGCGCAAATAACGAAGTAGTCCGAATTGAGTCCGCGGACTTGGAGGGGATACCAGCTGTAATATCAGCAATGTTGGCACAGAAATATGTGAGAAAAGGGTGCGAAGCATACCTTGCATATGTGCTTGATGACAAAGAATTAGAAAAGAAACCCGAATCTGTGCCGGTGGTTTGTGAATACCCGGATGTTTTTCCTGAAGAATTGCCGGGTTTACCACCTGTTCGGGAGATAGAGTTTGGTATTGAGCTTATACCTAGGACTACGCCGATTTCGATAGCTCCGTATCGTATGGCACCAACTGAGTTAAAAGAGTTGAAAGCTCAGCTGCAAGAATTGACAGATAGAGGTTTCGCTCGGCCAAGTTTCTCACCTTGGGGTGCACCCGTATTGTTCGTGAAAAAGAAGGACGGAACCATGAGGTTGTGCATTGACTATCGTCAACTGAATAAAGTGACGATAAAGAATAAATACCCACTACCACGTATCGATGATTTGTTTGATCAACTAAAGGGGGCCTCAGTGTTCTCAAAAATAGATTTGAGATCGGGTTATTATCAGTTGCGGATTCGAGATTCAGACGTACCCAAAACTGCTTTCAGAACGAGGTACGGTCACTACGAATTCTTAGTGATGCCGTTTGGGCTCACTAATGCCCCGGCAGTATTTATGGATTTGATGAATCGGATCTTCAGACCATATTTGGATCGGTTCGTAGTTGTGTTCATTGATGACATCTTGGTCTATTCAAGAGATGAGACCGAACATGCTGAGCACCTGAGACTAGTGTTGCAAATTTTACGGGATAGGCAGTTATATGCTAAGTTCAGTAAGTGTGAGTTCTGGTTAAGAGAGGTTAGCTTCTTGGGTCATGTGGTATCCGCGTCGGGTATTCGAGTTGACCCGAACAAAATTTCAGCCATACTTGACTGGAAACCTCCGAGAAATGTTACTGAAGTTCGGAGCTTTTTGGGGCTCGCCGGTTATTACCGACGATTTGTGAAAGGTTTCTCGATGATAGCCACACCAATGACGAAGCTACTTCAAAAGGATGTTAAGTTCGAGTGGACGGAGAAATGTCAGAAAAGTTTCGACCAACTGAAAACTCATTTGACTGAAGCTCCAATTTTGGTGCAACCCGAATCGGGTAAAGAGTTTGTCATCTATAGTGACGCATCCCTACTTGGGTTGGGTTGCGTATTGATGCAAGAAGGTCGAGTCGTGGCCTATGCGTCGAGACAATTGAAGCCACACGAGAGGAATTATCCGACCCATGACCTCGAACTAGCTGCCATCGTATTTGCTTTAAAAATATGGCGACATTATCTGTTTGGTGAGAAGTGCCATGTATTTTCGGACCACAAAAGTCTCAAATATTTGATGACTCAACGAGACTTGAATCTGCGACAAAGACGTTGGCTTGAGTTGTTGAAAGATTACGAGCTTGTCATTGATTACCACCCGGGAAAGGCTAACGTGGTTGCGGACGCCTTAAGCCGGAAGTCATTGTTTGCTTTGCGAGCGATGAACGTGCATTTGTCTGTTCTACCAGACAATGTGTTAGTAGCTGAATTAAAAGCTAAACCATTATTGACTCACCAAATTCGTGAAGCTCAGAAAGTCGATGATGAATTGGTTGCAAAACGGGCTGAGTGTTTTCCGAACGAGGGATCAGAGTTTCAAATTGACGACGATAATTGTTTGAGGTTCAGAAATCGGTTGTGTGTTCCAAGGAATTCGGAACTCATTTCGATGATTCTGAACGAAGCCCATTGTAGCCGAATGTCAATTCACCCGGGGAGTACGAAAATGTACAACGATTTGAAACGTCAATTTTGGTGGCATGGTATGAAACGGGACATCTCCGACTTTGTTTCGAGATGTTTAATATGTCAACAAGTGAAAGCGGAACAGAAAGTAAAGGTAATCCGTGAAAGTCTGAAGATAGCCACGGATCGTCAGAAGTCGTACGCAGATTTGAAACGAAAAGACATCGAGTATCAGGTGGGAGACAAAGTGTTCCTTAAGGTTTCACCTTGGAAAAAGATACTCAGGTTTGGCCGTAAGGGCAAGTTGAGCCCAAGATTCATTGGGCCGTATGAAATATCCGAAAGAATTGGTCCAGTGGCATATAGATTGATTTTACCCCCTGAACTTGAAAGGATTCACAATGTTTTTCATGTTTCGATGCTTCGACGTTATAGATCCGATCCGTCACATGTGATTAATCCCTCGGAAGTTGAAATTCGATCTGACTTGAGTTATGAAGAAGAACCAATTCGCATCCTAGCTCGTGAAGTGAAAGAGTTGCGAAACAGAAGGGTTCCGTTAGTTAAGGTGTTATGGCTCAAACACGGGATCGAGGAAGCTACTTGGGAAACTGAGAGCTCGATGAAAGAACGATACCCAAACCTATTCACCGGTGAGTTTTTCGGGGACGAAAATTTCTTAAGTGGGGGAGAGTTGTGACAGCCCTAAATTGACCCTAGTCGGGAAGTGGTTTCGGGACCACAAAACCGAGTTAAGAAAATAATTAAAAGTTATATTCTGTGTTTATGAAGTGAGTAAATGCATGTGTGAAAGTTTCATGCATTAATTTGATCATCTTTATGTGAATCTTTTTTTATATGGACTTATATGAAACTTTGTTGGAAAGTGAGAGGCTAATTTACAATGGTCTAATAGTACATGCATTGAAAGGAGGGGTTTTGCATGTCAATTTACCCATGATAAACATGGTGGCCGGCCAAGGAAGGAATATGCTCCACTAATTCAAAAATTAAAATAATTTTGTATTAACAAAGGATTTAATAATTGATATTAAAGGAATTATAGTATGGAAGGAAATAATATAATGAGAAGTGGGAGGAGAAACCAAAGTGACTCATCCTTACTCCTCCATTGCCGAAACTAGAAGAAAGAAAGAAGAAAAACTCTTGTTGAATTTCGGCTAAGGTGTTTTGATACAAAAAGGTATGTTTTATGCCACTCTTGAAAATGTATGCATAATTTGGAGGTTTGGTTTAAAAGCTACTTGAATCTTGGATTGAAGTTAGGTTATTATGAGGGTTGAATTTCGGCCTAGGAGCTTAAAATTTTTAGTAGAAGTTTTGATGACATTAGATGGATAGTTAGGTTGGATGTGTTAAATTGTTAAGTGTTCTAGCTTGAAAGTTAAGGTTAATATGGCTTATGGGGTTGCCGAATCTAGTTTAGAGAGAAAGAAAAATATATGTATTCGGATGTGCTTCAAGGAATGACATTAGGGTAGCTAGAGTCTAAGAACTTTCGGTCAAGGACTATTGTGTGAGCAAATTCGGTATAGAGGTTTAATTGTTAAGTGCATTGTGTTCAATGTTTAAAGAATGGGTAGTAGCTAATTAAAGTTAAGAAGGCTGGAATTTCTTTTAAGGGAGGTGTGACCTTAACATGAACAAAATAGAATCAGCCTTAAGCTTGACTAAATGGTTCGGTTATTATTAGTTTAGAAGAAACCTATATGAAATGGTTGATATATGGTGAATTGGTAGTACTCTACTTGGGACAGCAGTAGTAAGGTGATTTTCGAAAATCGCCATAATTTGTAGGAGTTGAATTAGAAGCTGAGTGAATTATGTCATTAAAGCTTCAAGGGTCTATTTTCTTACAAAAGAAACTATAGAAACAAAGGAGTTACCGATCTAGAGATATTTGAAGTATTATGGGGCTGAGTCAAAATGACTGCCGGATTCCCTGTTCTGTTTTTAGAAAATCATTATAAATTGTACAAAAATGATTATAAGATAAAATTTATATGCTTAGACTCCTTAATGAGTCTAGTTTCAAATGAGATTAAATACAACACACTTGGAATTCTGTAAAGTGAGAAATTGGATTCGTAGTGAAGAGTGGTCAGAATAGTCAAACAGTGAAATAGGGGAAACTTTAAGAAAAATCTGGTATTGATTGGCCAAGCCTAAAATTCTGAAAATTTTATGGATGGAAGATATACGAGTCTATATTCAGGGAAAATTAACGGCAAGTGATTTGGAGTTTAGTAGCTCCAGTTATAAGTAATTTAGTAACTACTGCTCAGGAAAACAGCTCGTAGTGAATATGAGATTTTGTTGTAAACATTAATGAAAGTTTGCCGATGAATTATTTATTGATTAATATAAAGCTTGCTATAATCTATGTGTGTGAAAGTCGGATCAATATATATAATATTATTCGGAAAGTAATATTTGAATAGTCGATTAATGACTATTTTAATTTTTGTTGAACTTAAGCTCAAGAGCAAAGGGGAACTAGATCCGATAAAGGGAAGGAAAAAGTAATTGAATAGCCGTTGAAGTCGTTCGACGACATTTGAGGTAAGTCTTCGAGTAATGACCCTACTTGAATTATATTGAAATGATTAGTCATATTATGACGGATAGTCGAATGTGCATAGAGACTATGTTATAAAGCCAATTGAAATTATGCTCTTTGTGTGTGGCTATTGAGCCGAAATTTGAAAGATTTAATAAATGTTTTGTGTTTGAGCCTTAGTAACGAAGAAATGATATGGATGTGTTATGATTATTGATATATGTGTGCATGAGCATTGGAATATATCCGGGCTATGACCCGAAGGCAATTATGCGAGTTGATATATCCGGGCTATGACCCGAAGGCAATTATGCGAGTTGATATATCCGGGCTATGACCCGAAGGCAATTATGCGAGATGATATATCCGGGCTAAGACCCGAAGGCAATTATGCGAGATGATATATCCGGGCTAAGACCCGAAGGCAATTATGCGAGTTGATATATCCGGGCTATGACCCGAAGGCAATTATGCGAGATGATATATCCGGGCTAAGACCCGAAGGCAATTATGCGAGTTGATATGTCCGGGCTAAGACCCGAAGGCAAATGTGGTTGCGGCTGCATTCGGTTAAATACCGAAGAAACTTGGGTTTGAATGTGAGCGTTTTGTGCTGTAACTAATTTAATAATTATGCTTGACCAACCCGAATGATAAGGTATGTTTGCATGTGCATTGGAAAGTCGGTTTGTTTTAAATGGTATTCGTGCGATCGGCTAACGAATTCTCGGCTTTTATAAAGGTTGATACCTTGTGTACCTATGTGGGTGAAGTGTGAAGTAAGTATGGGTATGAGAATGTGTGTTAATAAAGTGATTTAGTTAACTATGTGAATGTAATACTGTAGTCAAAGCCGATTTCATTACTTGAGACTTACTAAGCTTTAAATGCTTACCCGGTTGCTTTGGCTCTCTGTTTTATAGATTTTGCTCGTTAGCTATCGGATTCGGGATCAGCGAAGTCGAAGTCATCTACACTATCAAGCTCTTTGGTACTCTTTTAGTTGAACTCTGGATATGGCATGTATAGGACTACCCCCTATTGTTTAAGTTCTTTTGTGATGTATGTGTGTAAAGCCATGCGAAAATGGCTTGTAAAAGTGGAGTATGGCATTAGACCATTTGTGTGTATGTATGTATATATATGGTTTCATGATGTGACTATGGTTTGAAATGGAAGTGTTGGGCTAATGATCAGCCATTGGAATGGCTAAATATGATCACATGTGGACCTATGTAGGGCAAAATCCTAGTTGGTCCATGGTGACCACAAAATAGGTAAAGTTTATCTTGAAAACAGATTTTGACAGCAACAGTGGTGTAGAATTGAAAAATCACATAAATTCGTAGGAGTGGAATTAAATAGTGAATAAATTATGTAATCAAACCTTGATGAATCTACTTTCATATGGAAGTAACGAAACAATTATAGGAACAGTACAGAAAGAGATATTCCGGTTCTTGTGGAACAGGGCCAGAACAGTTTCTGGATTCACTGTTCCGCCTTTGGAAATTCACTATAAATTGACCAGAGATAATTAGGGGTCATACCATATATGTATGGATTCCTCTCTGAGTCTAGTTTCCATAGAAACAAACGGCATCAGTATTGAAGCTCTGTGCAGAGAGATATCCCAGTCGTAATGGGAAAAGGTCAGTGTAGTCGACCCCTGTAACATGGGAGACTTTGACTAATAAACTGTACTAGTTGGCCCAACCAAAAATTCTAGAAAAAAATCCATAGGTGGGGACATGAGTCTAGCTTCAGGGAAAAATCACAAAACTGATTTTTGAGTTGTGAAACTCAAGATATGATTTTTGAAGCGACTAGTACTCAGACTGGGCAGTGTCTGGAAAAATTTTTTTTTCAAAGTTTGTTAACATCTCGTGTCCGACTCCGGTGTCGGTCTCGGGTTCGGGGTGTTACAACACACGCCTGTGTCACAAGCTGTGTGGGCATTCGAAATTGGAACACATGGCCATGTCCCAGCCCGTGTTCGACCCTGTGTAACTCTCTAACTTGGGTCACACGGCCAAACACATGCCTATGTGGCTAGCTCGTGTTCCCTAAAAATGGCCATAAACGCCTATGTGCCAGGCCGTGCCAAACCTGTAGGGTATACTGACTTATGCCACACGGCCAAGTCACACGCCCGTGTGTGAGGCAGTGTGGGGCATACTAACTTGGTTTTTAAAACCACACCAGAGGACACATGGCCGTGTACTTTACCATGTGTCACACACAGCTGAGACACACACTAGTGTCTTTATTTGCGTGGATAAAAATAGGCTATTTACCAAGCTAATTTGCCACCCCAAATATGCATATACCTACACAACCCAAATGGCACCAAAAAAAGCCTCAATAGACATATAATTCAATTCCAAACCAAGCATGATTTATACCATTTCCAACACCTATCCAAAAAAACATGAATACCACATATAGCCACCTAAATTCATACCAATCCTTGACTTCTCAAATCACTAAAATGACCATTAACAAATATGCATTATTTGACCTAATTTCACAAGCATACCTATATCTACAAATCATCAATTTACCATTCATAATACCTATTATCATCAATCATCACAACACCATCAACCAACTCAAATCACAAGACATAACCATACATATATGTACATGATTCAAACATACCAAACAAACCAAAATAATCCATCATACATGTCTATATATACATGCCTAAACATAAACATTTAAAATGCCAATTCATTTGGCCAAAATCAATATCAAGTCATAAACAAAATGAGCAAAATCCCTATACATTCCATATATTCAAAATACAAAAGTCCATAGATACCAAAAGATAGGTAGATAGTGTGAAGATCCGACTTATAGATCCGATCCGTACATGTGATTAATCCCTCGGAAGTTGAAATTCGATCTGACTTGAGTTATGAAGAAGAACCAATTCGCATCCTAGCTCGTGAAGTGAAAGAGTTGCGAAACAGAAGGGTTCCGTTAGTTAAGGTGTTATGGCTCAAACACGGGATCGAGGAAGCTACTTGGGAAACTGAGAGCTCGATGAAAGAACGATACCCAAACCTATTCACCGGTGAGTTTTTCGGGGACGAAAATTTCTTAAGTGGGGGAGAGTTGTGACAGCCCTAAATTGACCCTAGTCGGGAAGTGGTTTCGGGACCACAAAACCGAGTTAAGAAATAATTAAAAGTTATATTCTGTGTTTATGAAGTGAGTAAATGCATGTGTGAAAGTTTCATGCATTAATTTGATCATCTTTATGTGAATCTTTTTTTATATGGACTTATATGAAACTTTGTTGGAAAGTGAGAGGCTAATTTACAATGGTCTAATAGTACATGCATTGAAAGGAGGGGTTTGCATGTCAATTTACCCATGATAAACATGGTGGCCGGCCAAGGAAGGAATATGCTCCACTAATTCAAAAATTAAATAATTTTGTATTAACAAAGGATTTAATAATTGATATTAAAGGAATTATAGTATGGAAGGAAATAATATAATGAGAAGTGGGAGGAGAAACCAAAGTGACTCATCCTTACTCCTCCATTGCCGAAACTAGAAGAAAGAAAGAAGAAAAACTCTTGTTGAATTTCGGCTAAGGTGTTTTGATACAAAAAGGTATGTTTTATGCCACTCTTGAAAATGTATGCATAATTTGGAGGTTTGGTTTAAAAGCTACTTGAATCTTGGATTGAAGTTAGGTTATTATGAGGGTTGAATTTCGGCCTAGGAGCTTAAATTTTTAGTAGAAGTTTTGATGACATTAGATGGATAGTTAGGTTGGATGTGTTAAATTGTTAAGTGTTCTAGCTTGAAAGTTAAGGTTAATATGGCTTATGGGGTTGCCGAATCTAGTTTAGAGAGAAAGAAAAATATATGTATTCGGATGTGCTTCAAGGAATGACATTAGGGTAGCTAGAGTCTAAGAACTTTCGGTCAAGGACTATTGTGTGAGCAAATTCGGTATAGAGGTTTAATTGTTAAGTGCATTGTGTTCAATGTTTAAAGAATGGGTAGTAGCTAATTAAAGTTAAGAAGGCTGGAATTTCTTTTAAGGGAGGTGTGACCTTAACATGAACAAAATAGAATCAGCCTTAAGCTTGACTAAATGGTTCGGTTATTATTAGTTTAGAAGAAACCTATATGAAATGGTTGATATATGGTGAATTGGTAGTACTCTACTTGGGACAGCAGTAGTAAGGTGATTTTCGAAAATCGCCATAATTTGTAGGAGTTGAATTAGAAGCTGAGTGAATTATGTCATTAAAGCTTCAAGGGTCTATTTTCTTACAAAAGAAACTATAGAAACAAAGGAGTTACCGATCTAGAGATATTTGAAGTATTATGGGGCTGAGTCAAAATGACTGCCGGATTCCCTGTTCTGTTTTTAGAAAATCATTATAAATTGTACAAAAATGATTATAAGATAAAATTTATATGCTTAGACTCCTTAATGAGTCTAGTTTCAAATGAGATTAAATACAACACACTTGGAATTCTGTAAAGTGAGAAATTGGATTCGTAGTGAAGAGTGGTCAGAATAGTCAAACAGTGAAATAGGGGAAACTTTAAGAAAAATCTGGTATTGATTGGCCAAGCCTAAAATTCTGAAAATTTTATGGATGGAAGATATACGAGTCTATATTCAGGGAAAATTAACGGCAAGTGATTTGGAGTTTAGTAGCTCCAGTTATAAGTAATTTAGTAACTACTGCTCAGGAAAACAGCTCGTAGTGAATATGAGATTTTGTTGTAAACATTAATGAAAGTTTGCCGATGAATTATTTATTGATTAATATAAAGCTTGCTATAATCTATGTGTGTGAAAGTCGGATCAATATATATAATATTATTCGGAAAGTAATATTTGAATAGTCGATTAATGACTATTTTAATTTTTGTTGAACTTAAGCTCAAGAGCAAAGGGGAACTAGATCCGATAAAGGGAAGGAAAAAGTAATTGAATAGCCGTTGAAGTCGTTCGACGACATTTGAGGTAAGTCTTCGAGTAATGACCCTACTTGAATTATATTGAAATGATTAGTCATATTATGACGGATAGTCGAATGTGCATAGAGACTATGTTATAAAGCCAATTGAAATTATGCTCTTTGTGTGTGGCTATTGAGCCGAAATTTGAAAGATTTAATAAATGTTTTGTGTTTGAGCCTTAGTAACGAAGAAATGATATGGATGTGTTATGATTATTGATATATGTGTGCATGAGCATTGGAATATATCCGGGCTATGACCCGAAGGCAATTATGCGAGTTGATATATCCGGGCTATGACCCGAAGGCAATTATGCGAGTTGATATATCCGGGCTATGACCCGAAGGCAATTATGCGAGATGATATATCCGGGCTAAGACCCGAAGGCAATTATGCGAGATGATATATCCGGGCTAAGACCCGAAGGCAATTATGCGAGTTGATATATCCGGGCTATGACCCGAAGGCAATTATGCGAGATGATATATCCGGGCTAAGACCCGAAGGCAATTATGCGAGTTGATATGTCCGGGCTAAGACCCGAAGGCAAATGTGGTTGCGGCTGCATTCGGTTAAATACCGAAGAAACTTGGGTTTGAATGTGAGCGTTTTGTGCTGTAACTAATTTAATAATTATGCTTGACCAACCCGAATGATAAGGTATGTTTGCATGTGCATTGGAAAGTCGGTTTGTTTTAAATGGTATTCGTGCGATCGGCTAACGAATTCTCGGCTTTTATAAAGGTTGATACCTTGTGTACCTATGTGGGTGAAGTGTGAAGTAAGTATGGGTATGAGAATGTGTGTTAATAAAGTGATTTAGTTAACTATGTGAATGTAATACTGTAGTCAAAGCCGATTTCATTACTTGAGACTTACTAAGCTTTAAATGCTTACCCGGTTGCTTTGGCTCTCTGTTTTATAGATTTTGCTCGTTAGCTATCGGATTCGGGATCAGCGAAGTCGAAGTCATCTACACTATCAAGCTCTTTGGTACTCTTTTAGTTGAACTCTGGATATGGCATGTATAGGACTACCCCCTATTGTTTAAGTTCTTTTGTGATGTATGTGTGTAAAGCCATGCGAAAATGGCTTGTAAAAGTGGAGTATGGCATTAGACCATTTGTGTGTATGTATGTATATATATGGTTTCATGATGTGACTATGGTTTGAAATGGAAGTGTTGGGCTAATGATCAGCCATTGGAATGGCTAAATATGATCACATGTGGACCTATGTAGGGCAAAATCCTAGTTGGTCCATGGTGACCACAAAATAGGTAAAGTTTATCTTGAAAACAGATTTTGACAGCAACAGTGGTGTAGAATTGAAAAATCACATAAATTCGTAGGAGTGGAATTAAATAGTGAATAAATTATGTAATCAAACCTTGATGAATCTACTTTCATATGGAAGTAACGAAACAATTATAGGAACAGTACAGAAAGAGATATTCCGGTTCTTGTGGAACAGGGCCAGAACAGTTTCTGGATTCACTGTTCCGCCTTTGGAAATTCACTATAAATTGACCAGAGATAATTAGGGGTCATACCATATATGTATGGATTCCTCTCTGAGTCTAGTTTCCATAGAAACAAACGGCATCAGTATTGAAGCTCTGTGCAGAGAGATATCCCAGTCGTAATGGGAAAAGGTCAGTGTAGTCGACCCCTGTAACATGGGAGACTTTGACTAATAAACTGTACTAGTTGGCCCAACCAAAAATTCTAGAAAAAATCCATAGGTGGGGACATGAGTCTAGCTTCAGGGAAAAATCACAAAACTGATTTTTGAGTTGTGAAACTCAAGATATGATTTTGAAGCGACTAGTACTCAGACTGGGCAGTGTCTGGAAAAATTTTTTTTCAAAGTTTGTTAACATCTCGTGTCCGACTCCGGTGTCGGTCTCGGGTTCGGGGTGTTACAACACACGCCTGTGTCACAAGCTGTGTGGGCATTCGAAATTGGAACACATGGCCATGTCCCAGCCCGTGTTCGACCCTGTGTAACTCTCTAACTTGGGTCACACGGCCAAACACATGCCTATGTGGCTAGCTCGTGTTCCCTAAAAATGGCCATAAACGCCTATGTGCCAGGCCGTGCCAAACCTGTAGGGTATACTGACTTATGCCACACGGCCAAGTCACACGCCCGTGTGTGAGGCAGTGTGGGGCATACTAACTTGGTTTTTAAAACCACACCAGAGGACACATGGCCGTGTACTTTACCATGTGTCACACACAGCTGAGACACACACTAGTGTCTTTATTTGCGTGGATAAAAATAGGCTATTTACCAAGCTAATTTGCCACCCCAAATATGCATATACCTACACAACCCAAATGGCACCAAAAAAAGCCTCAATAGACATATAATTCAATTCCAAACCAAGCATGATTTATACCATTTCCAACACCTATCCAAAAAAACATGAATACCACATATAGCCACCTAAATTCATACCAATCCTTGACTTCTCAAATCACTAAAATGACCATTAACAAATATGCATTATTTGACCTAATTTCACAAGCATACCTATATCTACAAATCATCAATTTACCATTCATAATACCTATTATCATCAATCATCACAACACCATCAACCAACTCAAATCACAAGACATAACCATACATATATGTACATGATTCAAACATACCAAACAAACCAAAATAATCCATCATACATGTCTATATATACATGCCTAAACATAAACATTTAAAATGCCAATTCATTTGGCCAAAATCAATATCAAGTCATAAACAAAATGAGCAAAATCCCTATACATTCCATATATTCAAAATACAAAAGTCCATAGATACCAAAAGATAGGTAGATAGTGTGAAGCGATCCCTGACAATCCCAAATCCGAACTAGCTTTGATAACACTACAAAACACAGGAAAAATAAACAAGGTAAGCTACAAAGCTTAGTAAGTTCGTATAAAGTAAACTCAATTAAAATCTCAAGATTATAATTCAAAAATTTGAATATAACAACAATTAGCATATATTAACTGACAAACCTTCCGTATACACAATTATGATATTAATCACATTCTTCACAAGTTTCTTCAAACCAAAACTTATACATATCACGTACGTACCTGTACCATATCATACCATTCTCATACTCAATCATCTCTTTCATTTACCTGTTGAACCATTCGGAATAGAAATCGGATACTCAAGGTGATACGTGATATTCGCGACAGGTTTTAAAAAAATTATAATTAATTGTTCTTGAAACTAACTATTATCACGATGAAGGCAAGTGTACCTATCGAACAGTAGTATAGCTTTAGCAAGACCGGATTTTCGAACCCAAAGGAACCAAGAGTACCAGTAATTACTTTCTTTTTATTATCTAACCTAAAAATTAAGGGATTTGTTTATCTAAACTAATTAACTAAACTAAGGGTGCACAGAAAGAAAATTGGGGAAAAGCTTTTGGGAAAACTTGATTAATTAAGACAATACCCAAGGAAAAATCCACCTAGACTTCACTTGTTATTTAACTCTGAATCAGACGATTTATTCATTTGACTTGATCCGTAGGAATCCCTAAGTTATATTATTTCTCTCTCGAGACTAATAACGTCTAACCCTAGGTTGATTAATTGAAATCTCTTTCTAATTAACACCCTAGTGTTGCATTAACTCAATCTATAGACTCTCTTATTAGGTTTCACCCTAATCCAAAAAAATCTTGTCACCCTATCTCTAGGCGTGCAATCAACTCCGCTTAATTACGACAAATTTACTCTTAGACAGGGACTTTTGCTCCTCTGAATAAGCGCATTAACTTGAATTAATATCCTGGAATATTAAAGCAAGAATTAAGAACACATAATTAAGAACAAGTCAAATATTTATTATATAATTCAGATAATAATAACAAGATTTGTCTTAGGTTTCATTCCCCTTAGGTATTTAGGGGGTTTAGTTCATAATTATGAAAGAAAACATCTCAAAAGAATAAAGATAACAAAACATAAAGAAAGCCCAAAACTCCTGAAGGAAATTGAAGGGAGATCATCAGTCTTGACGATGAATCTGGCTTCTGAGATGGATCAATCGGCTTTCCTTGAGTAATTCCTTGCCTCCTACTCTCTGTGTCCTCTTCTAAGTGCCTCCTCCAGTGTTTAAATAGGCTTTAGAATGCCTAAGAGCCTTCAAAAGTGGCCTTTTTCCGAATAGGGCTATACTTGGGCTCGACAGGGACACGCCCGTGAGTGATTGCTTCAGACCGTGGTCAAGGCTATTAAATAGGCATGGGCGTCTAGTCTACTCATGTGAGTCGTGCTTCAACTCTACCAAATGGACACAGCCATGTGGCCTACCCGTGTGAGGAAGTCCAGGCCGTGTTGATTTCCCATGTTGGCCCATTTTCTCTGTTTTTGGCCCGTTTCTCGCTCTTTTTACTCTCCTATGCTCATCTAAGTATAAAAGATGAAATCACAGGATTAGGAGCATCGAATTCACCATGTCTAGGGAGAAATCATCCATAAATGTGCTAAGCATGGGATAAAAAATATGTATAAATTACGGTTTATCACAAGGTCTCACACGATAAGTACCTATACCATGGCCTGAAGCCAAATCAAGGTAACTTATCCAAAGTACTAATATCATGGCCTAAAGCCAAATCAGCTTATATGCATGGCTCGAAGCCAAATCGGTTTATCTCACACCCGAAGTGCTTTATCATGGCTCGAAGCCAATATCAAAATATTCCTAGTGACACGTCACTAGTATCTTAAACTATTACTAAGGTTCAACCGGGATTCCAACTATTGAATTATCGTAGAATCATTTCCAAACTTGTCTGTAGTCACATAACCTCAATTTATACTATAATAAAGATTATAAAATACATTGAAATGAAATTATAACATACGAACTTACTTCGGATATGTAAACGACGAAATGAGTCGATTAGTCGATGACTTTATCTTTTCCCCGTTCCAAGTTTGTATTTCTCCTATCTTGATCTAAATATAATAAAAATTAACTTATATAATCATCTCTCTATTCAATTTAGTCCAAAACACACTCTATAACACATTTACACTTTTGCCCCTAATATTTCACATATTTCACAATTTAGTCCTTATTTTACATATTAATGAAATTCCAAAAATTCCCATGCTAGCTGAATTACTTTTATACCCCTATCAGCTCATATTTTCATTTAATTCACATTTTAACTACAAAGTTTCAACATTTCTCAATTTAATCCCTATTTTGCATTTTCACTAAAAATCACTTAACAAAACTTGTATATATATTAAAAAGCATTCATAATCTATCAAGAAACTTCAAAATACACATGTATTCATCAATGGCATCATTCAAAATCTTTAACAGTTTTGCAAAATAGCCCCTGGGCTAGCTAGTACTAGATGCAACAATCACAAAAACATAGAAATCATTAAAAACCGAGCAAAAACGGATGTACAATTAGATCATGAAGTGGCCGAATGTTAAAACCCCAAATTTGGCTTCTTTTCTTCTTTAAAATCGGCTATGTTAAAGATGAATAAGATTTTATGGCTTTGTTTTATTTTAATTAACATTTAATTTCCAAATTACCTAAATAACCTTATTAATAAACCATTTCAACACCTAATAATGTGTCCATATAAGTCCACTCATGTTTAAAATGGTCAAATTACAACATAAGGACCTCTAAATTAAAATTTCATAGCTATTAGACACCTTTAGCTAATAGAACATCACTTTTGCACTTTACGCGATTTAGTCCTTTTTGTCAAATTGACCATTCAAACGATAAATTTTCTTAACAAAATTTTTACACAATCACTCAATCATACTGTAAACATTAAAATAATAATAAAATAAATATTTTGACCTCAAATTTGTGGTCCCAAAACCATTTTTCTGATTTGACTAAAAGCGGGTTGTTACGACTCTCCCCCTTAAGGATTTTCGTCCCCGAAAATCTTACTAGTGAATAGGTTAGGGTACTATTTTCTCACAGCTTCCTCGGGCTCCCACATAGCCTCTTCGACACCATGTCATTTCCAAAGTACTTTCAGGAGAGCTATGCTTTTATTTCTCAACTATTTAACCTCACGTGCTAGAGTTCTAATCAGTTCTTCGTTGTACGACATATCAGGTTGAATTTCAATCTCTAACGGTGAAGTTACATGTGATGGATCCGATCTATATTGACGCAAAATCAATACATGAAACACATTATGGATCATTTCTAACTCTGATGGTAAGGCTAATCGATATCCCACTGGCCCTATTCTTTCGATGATCTCGTATGGCCCGATGAAACGCGGACTCAACTTGCCTTTGCGACCAAATATAAGAATTTTCTTCCACGAAGATACTTTTAGAAATATTTTATCATCGATGTAATTCAATATCTTTTCATTTCAAATCTGCGTACGACTTCTGACAATCTGAAGTTGCTTTCAAACAGTCGCGAATTACTTTCACTTTCTTTTTAGTTTCTCAAACCAAATCAACCTCGTGAATCTGTTTCTCGCTAAGTTCGGTCCAATACAATAGAGTTTGGCATTTGTAACCATACAACATTTCGTACGATGCCATCTTTATACTAGATTGAAAGCTGTTTTTCTACGCAAATTCAACCAATGGCAAAAATTTCTTCCAATTGCGTTCGAATTCCAATACACAACAATGAAGCATATCTTCGAGAATCTGAATTACTCTCTCTGATTGACCATCGGTTTGTGGATGAAATGCAGTACTAAAGTTCAACTTCGTACTCAAAGCTTCTTGTAATTTCTTCCAAAATTGTGATGTAAACCTCAGATCTCTATCCAAAATAATCAAAACTGGTACCCCTTATAATTTAGCAATCTTAGCAATGTACAACTCAGCGAGTCATTCAAGCGAATAGTCAGTACGTACCAAAATGAAATGTGTAGATTTCGTCAGACGATCAACGACAACCCAAATTGCATCTTTTTTCTTCGGAGACAGGGGTAATCCTGATACGAAATCCATAGTCACTCTATTCTATTTCCACTTCGGTATCATCGCAGGCTGAAGCAAACCCGAAGATACTTGATGCTTGGCTTTCACTTGCTAACAAATTAAACACTTTGATACAAACTCAGAAATATCTCATTTCATACCCGACCACTAATACGATTTCTTCAAATCATTGTACATTTTGGTCTTCCTGGGTGAACAGATAAATTACTACTATGTGCCTCGTGCAAAATTTTCTAAATCAACTCTGGATTTTTTGGTATGCAAATTCTACCTCAGAACATTAAACAATCATCGGATCCGATTTGGTACTCTTAATTACTAGTCGACTCACATAGCACTGTTTTAGCTCGCAATTCACTATCACCTTTCTGAGCTTCACAAATTTGCTGAAGAAATACTGGTTTAGCTTTTAACTCAGCTAAAATCGAACCATCATTAGATAATGTCAACTGTGCATTCATTTATATCAAGGCAAGCAACGATTTTCTACTCAAAGCATCTACGACTACATTAGCTTTCCCTGGATGATAATCTATTACTAACTCACAGTCTTTTAGTAGCTCGAGCCATCTCTGTTGTCACAAATTTAAATCTTTTTGAGTCATAATATACTTTAAGCTTTTATGATCGGTAAATATGTGGAATTTTTCACCATACAAATGATGACGCCAAATTTTCAATGCAAATACAATAGCGGCCAACTCTAGATCATGTGTCAGATAATTCTTTTCATGCAGTTTCAACTCTATTAAGGCATAAGCTACAAATTCTCCCTCTTGCATCAACACACAACCCAAACCATTCAATGACACGTCACTGTAAATCACAAATTCTTTACCTGATTCAAGTTGAACCAACACTGGTGCTTCAGTTAACAATGCTTTCAATTGATCAAAACTTTGTTGACATTTCTCGGACCATTCAAACTTTACACTTTCTGTAGCAGTCTAGTCATCAGTGTAGCAATCATCAAGAACCCTTTAACGAAACGTCGGTAGTAACTAGCCAATCTCAAAAAGCTTCTGACCTCAGATACATTTCTAGGTGGTTTCCAATCAATAATTGCATAAAATCTTGCTCGGATCAACTCGAATGCCATCTGTTGAACCAATATGTCTCAAAAATCCTACTTCTTGGAGCCAAAACTCACACTTACTAAATTTAGCATATAGTTGCTTATCTCTCAATATTTGCAACACAATCCTCAAGTGCTCGGTATGCTCAGCCTCTTCTCGAGAATAGATCAAAATATTGTCAATAAACACAACAACAAATCTATCTAAATGCAGTCTAAAGATCCGATTCATCAAATCCATAAAAATGGTAGGAGCATTAGTCAATCCAAAAGGCATAACAAGAAATTCATAATGTCTGTACCTCATTTTAAATGTAGTTTTCAGCACATCTGAATCTTTAACTCGCAACTGATAATAACCAGATCTCAAATCAATCTTTGAAAACATTGTTGCTCCTTTCAACTGATCAAACAAATCATCTATTCTCGACAACGGATACTTATTCTTTATCATAACCTTGTTGAGTTGTCGATAGTTGATACACATTCTCATTGACCCGTCTTTCTTCTTGACAAACAATACTGGCGCACCCCAGGGCAAAAAACTCAGTCGTGCAAAATCTCTATCTGTTAACTCTTGTAACTGAGCTTTCAACTCTATCGGAGCCATTCTGTATGGAGCTATAGATATCAGTAAAGTTCCCAGTACCAACTCAATAGCAAACTAAACCTCTTTGACCACTGGCAACCGAGGCAATTCTTCTGGAAATACATCCAAATATTCACAGACTACAGGCACCAATTCAATCTTCTTTTCAGACACTTTGGTATCTAAAATGTAAGCAAGATAAGCTTCGCAACCTTTTCTCACATATCTCTAAGCTAACATAGTCGATATCACAACTGGTAATCCACACGATTCATTAGATACATGTGAATAGTGTAAGCTCTAACTGGTGCTCTAGCTTCGGATCTCACAGTTAAATCCCTAGTCACACCTCTACCACTGGACACATTCCTCATATTTCTCGGTGGTCTCCCTCTCGTAGTCGTATTACTTAGTCTTGCATTCTGAAATTTATCTTTATCGGATAACTTTAGGCAATCTCGAATAAAGTGATTTGGCGAGCCATATTTGAAACAAGCTTTAACTCTCTCATTCCAGCACTCTCCAAAATGGCATCTCCCATACTGTTGACACTCAGTTTTGTTGTTTCTTACATTGCCAACGCTCGAGACGGAAGTTGCTTGAGCTTTAGAACTCACATGTTGGTTTCCATGATCTCTATTCTGATATCCCATAGTTGTATTTTATTGACTATATGAATCTTGAGATTTCTTTGATGAAGAATGATAAGGTTTATTCATTGGTCTTTTTCTTTAATCTCTAGCCTCTGAATCAGCTTTCTTCTTTTCTCAGCTTAAATCTTTGGCTTTGCAAGTCCGGTCAACTAACACAACAAATTCTTTCAAATCTAAACTCCTAACCAGAATTTTAATGTCTTTGTTAATCTCTTTGGTAGAAACATACTCACGAGCATATTTACTCAATTGTACAAATTCTCTCTCATACTCAGTTACGATCATACGACCGTGTTTCAGTTCTAAAAACTCTTTATGCTTTTGATCCAAAAATTGTTGGCTTATATATTTCTTCCTGAACTTAGTCTGAAAGAATTCCCAAGTGACTTTCTCTCGGCACCACTAATATTAGCATATTCCACCACTGATACGCAGTGTCCCTCAATAACGATATAGCACATTTTAAACATTCAGCCAGTGTGCAAGAAAGCTCATCAAAACACTAGAATAATATTTTCAAGCCAAAACTCTGCTCTTTCAAGATTATTATCAACATTATCTCTGAATACTTCAGCCTCATGTTTAAAAATCTTGTCAACTAGGGTTTTATACAATCTTAAAAGCTCGATACCTTGAGGAGCTATGGGAATCGGTTGGGGATTAGGAGGGGGTGGAGGTTGTTGAACAGCTAGGTTCTTTCGAATATATTGTGTGAACCATTCGTTCATCATTTGGAAGAAGGCTTCTTTAGCCTCTCCTCCCTGGCTACCTGACACTGGTTTAGAATTAGACGGCGCTGTCCCTTGAGGGGAGCAGACGCATTACCTTCAACCTCGTTAGCTATAGCTTGATTGGGATCCATTTACTATATGAAAAATATATTTTAAGTCATCACACTATCACAGTTTATATATGGCATGTATAGCTAGACTTTCACACACGCTACGTTAGTCTTAGAATTGACTAAATCGTAGCTCTGATACCAATAAATGTAACACCCCTCACCCGTATTCAATGCCAGAATAGGGTTACAGAGCATTATCAGACTTACAACACATTTATACATACTTTTCACATACATGTATTCAATACATACAATTATCATTCAATCTCAATCAATTTGTCCTTAATATGAGCCTACGAGGCCCTAAACATGCTTTGGGAATGGTTTAGGACTAAACCGATAACTTAAGAAACCTTCACGAAACTTTGAAAATTTTTCTCAAAATAGGGGACACACGCCCGTGTGGCCAAGCCATGTGGACATTCGAAATGGGAACACATGGCCATGTCCTAGCCCATCTTCGACCCAATGTAATTCTCTGACTTGGGTCACACGGCCAATACACATGCCCGTGTGTCAGGTTGTGTGCTAGGCCATGCCAAACCTGTAGGGTATACTGACATATGCCACACGACCAAGGCCAAGTCACACGCCCGTGTGTGAGGCCGTGTGGAGCATACTGACTTGATTTTTAAAACCACACTAAGGGACACACAGCCATGTACTTAACCGTGTGTTACATACGGCTGAGACACACGTCCGTGTCTCTTCCCGTGTGGAAAAAAATAGGCTATTTACCAAGCCATTTTTCCACCCCAAGTATGCATGTACCTACACAAACCAAATGGCACCAAACAGAGCATCAACAGACATATAATTCAATTCCAAACCAAGCATGATTTATACCATTTCCAACACCAATCCATACAAAACATAAATACCATGTATAGCCACCTAAATTCATACCAATCCTTTACTTCTCAAATCACTAAACTGACCATTAACAAATATGCATTGTTTCACCTAGTTTTACAAGCATACCTATATCCACAAATCATCAATCTACCATTCATAATACCTATTATCATCAATCATCAATTCACAAGACATAACCATACATATTTGTACATGATTCAAACATACCATACAAACCAAAATAATCCATCATACATGTCTATATATACATGCCAAAACATAAACATTTACAATGCCAATTCATTTAACCAAAATCATTATCAAGTCATAACCAAAATGACAAATCCTTATGCATGTCATTTACTCAAAATACTAAAGTCTATAGATACCAAAAGATAGGTAAATAGTATGAAGCAATCTTCAAAAATCCCCGAATCCAAGCTAGCTTTGATAACACTATAAAACATTGGAAAATTAAATAGAGTAAGCTGCAAAGCTTAGTAAGTTCGCATTTAGTAAACTCAATTAAAATCTCAATATTATAATTCAACAATTTGAATATAACAACAATTAGCATATATTAACTAACAAACCTTTCGTATACACAATTATGATATTAATCACATTCTTCACCAGTTTCTTCAAACCAAAACTTATACAAATCAAGTACGTACTTGTACCATATCATACCATTCTTGTAACAGCCCGTTTTTAGTCAAATCCAAACAGTGGTTATGGGACCACAAATCTGAAGTAAAAATATTTATTTTATTATTATATTAATTTTTACAGCATGATAACATGTGTGTGTGAAAATTTCGTGAAGAAATTTTATTGTTTAAATGGTTAATTTGAGAAAAAAGACTAAATTGCGTAAAATGAAAAAGTGTTGTTCTATTAGCTAAAGGTGTCAAATAGCTATAGAACCTTAAAATTAAGGTCCTTATGTTGTAATTAGACCATTAAATTGGTGAGTGGACATTTATGGACATGTTACAAATAGTTTTAAAGGTTATTTATTAAAGGTTAATATAGTAATTATAAAATAACTTAAGTTAAAAATGATAAAAACAATTCGTATTCATCTTCATAAAACATCACCACCAAATTTAGGGCTTGAAAAACACCATTTGAGAGCTTGGACATTCAACTATGGTTTCTTGAACATGTAAGTTTATATTTAGCTCCGTTTTTAATGATTTCTACGTTTTTGATATCGTTGCTTCGGATTCTAGCTAGCCCGTACCCTAGATTCTGAAATTTTTAAAAATTTATCGTGGTTCCATTGTTGAATGCTTGAGTAATTTGCTGAATTATGATAGATTTGGAAGGTTTAATGTTAGATTGATAGTTTTTGTAAAGTGATTTTTGACAAAAATGTCAAAAAGGGATTAAATTGAGAAAATGTGAAATATGGTGGTTAAAAGTGTGAATAAATTGAAAATATGGGCTAATATGGGAATGGGAAATATTCAGCTAGCATGAAATTGTACTAAATTGCATGAATTTGCAATTTTTTGTGATAAGGACTAAATTGTAAAAATATGAAGGTTTAAGGGAAAATATGTAAAATAGCCCTAATGTGTGTTTTGGACTAAATTGAATAAATATTTGATTAAATAATTTGATTTTGATAATATATAGATCAAGATAAGTCAATATTGGGATTAGATCGGGGAAAAGGAAAAGTGAATTAATAGTCGATAATTTCCATCTGAGCAACTCGAGGTAAGTTCGTATAATTAGAATTGAACTTTTAAATACTTGTAATTATTTGAAATGAATGTATATAATTGAGTATTTGAACTACTTGAAATACAAATGCCTTATTGATATAGTCTAATGGTTACCGAGCCCAATTTGAACCGTAGGAATTCGTAGGATACAAGTGACATGTCGCTAAGGTTACTATTTAGGTTTAGATCCTGCATGTGTTGTGGACTCACCACAGCTCGTATGAGCTTACCAATATGTCAGCTCGTAAGAGCTTACTATTTTCAGCTCGTCAGAGCTTACCGTTTTAGCTTAATAGAGCTTACTGTCCATCAGCTCAAGATGAGCTTTCTGATCATAGCTCGAAAGAGCGGAAATGATAATGAATTGAAAGATTATTGATTTATATACGTAATGTATATCACTCGAGTATCCTTTGAAATTCTAATAGGTTCAACGGGCATAAATTCTGTTATTGGTTATGTGAAAAAGCTATGTGTTATACAGATGAATTGTTGTTATATGGATGAAGTATTGTTTAAATGGATGAGTTACTGTTATCGAATGATTTACTATTTATATGATTAAGAGTGAAATGTTACAAATGATTTACATGATATATAAATTTGATATTATACAATGTATTGAGTATTAAATTGAGATAATAGATGATTACATGTATTTATGTGACTTACTTGTTGATGAATGCTTGTGTATAGGCATTTGGCAAGTGAATTTGTATACTTTGTTTAATTGTTTGATTATGTATAAATGGTAAGTTAAATTCTAAATTATACGGGCTTACTAAGTTATAAAGCTTACTTTGTTTCTTTTCCATATTTTATAGAGGTTTGATAGCTCACTCGATTCAGATAAGTCAGAGTTACGCATCACACTATCCAGTTGCCGATTGGTACTTTTGAACTTATGGATATATGTAAATATGGCATGTATAGGCTAGTTATAAATATGATAGTTATGGTTACTCGAGCTAGTGATTTTGGTACTTGTTGTGGTATAAGATAAAGCCATGTGATTTGGCTTAGTTTGGTATAATGTTTCGGATGTGTACAAGTATTTAATATGGTATGTTTTGGCAAGTAGTAAATGGAATAGAAATATGCAATGTTGTCTTGATATGTGATAGGCATATGAATGGAAAATGATTGTAGTTGAATTGGTTTAATGTGTGTATGAAATGTTATGAATTGGCTGCCTATTAAGTTATAAATGGCTTTGCAAATAGCCTATTTTTGTCCACACGGGCAGAGACGTGAGCGTGTGTCTCGGCTGTGTGTGACAATCTGTCATGTTACACGTTCTTGTGCCCCCTGGTGTTGAAATTAAATCAAGTCAGTATGCTCCACATGGCCGAGACACACAGGCGTGTGACTTGGCCGTGTGGCATAAGTCAATATACCCTACAGGTTTGGAATGGCCTAGCACACGGCCTGGCACATTAGCATGTGTGGCAACTTTGAAGGGCACATGGGCTAGGCACACGGGTGTATGGTTGGTTGTGTGACCCAAGTTAGTATGTACCCCCTGTTTTCACACGGCTGGCGACACGGACGTGTCTAGTGCCTGTGTGAGACACACGGCCTGCTCACACAAGCATGTATCCCCTGTTTGAAGCAAAGTTTTCTATGTTTCCCAAATTTGTTTTGAATTATCTGTTTAGTTCCAAACTATTTCTAAAGCATGTTTTATGCCTCATAGGCTATTATAAGGGAAAAATTGGTTGAACTTGAACGATGATTGTATGAAATGATTGAATGCATGAGAAAAGTACATTTATATGTGTTGTAAGTCTGGTAATGCTCTGTAACCCTATTCTAGTGTTGAATACGAGTGAGGGGTGTTAAATTTATTGGTCTCAGAGCTACGGTTTAGTTGATTCTAGGACTAACATAGCATATGTGAGTCTAGCTATACATGCCATATATAAACTAAGATAGTGTGATGACTCCTGACATTTTCAAATGTGTTTTTATATAGTAAATGGATCCTGATCGAGCTGTAGTTTATGAGGTTGAGAGTAATACGCCTGCTCCCACTCAAGGGACAGAGCCGTCTGATTCTAGACCCGTAACAGGAAACAAGGGAGGAGAGGCTAAAGAAGCCTTCTTCCAAATGATGAACGAGTGGTTCACACAATACATTCATACGAACCCAACTGCTCAACAACCTCCACCCCACCTATTCCCTTACCGATCCCTATAGTTCCTTAAGGTATGGATCTTTTGTGATTGAATAAACCACCTGTTAATAAGATATAGAAACACAGCGCTGAGGAATTCAGAGCAACTATTAACGATGACCCTGAGAGAGTCGAGTTTTGGCTTGAGAACACAATTCGGGTATTTGATGAACTTTCTTGCACAGCTGAAGAATGTTTAAAATTTATTGTATCATTGTTGAAAGACACTGCATATCAGTGGTGGAATACCTTGATATCTGTAGTTCCGCGAGAAAGAGTTACTTGGGAATTCTTTCAAGTTGAATTCAGAAAGAAATACATTAGCCATTGGTTTATAGATTAGAAATGAAAGGAATTTCTTGAACTAAAACAGGGTCGTATGTCGGTAACAGAATACGAAAGAGAGTTTGTACGACTTAGCAAATATGCTCATAAATGTGTTTCTTCCGAGGCTATAATGTTTAAAAGGTTCAAAGATGGATTAAATGAATAAATTAGACTGTTAGTTGGAATTCTTGAGCTGAAAGAGTTTGTTGTTCTAGTTGACAGAGCTTGCAAAGCCAAAGAGCTTAGCAAAGAGAAAAAAAAGCTGATTCTGATGCTAGAGAATTTAGAAAGAGATTTGTAGGAAAAGCACCTCAGTCAGAATCAAAGAAATCTAGAGAATATCATCCTCGTTCTACTACTTCTGCGGGGATTTCGATCAGAGATAGAGATGCGAGACATTTCAGCTCTAAACCTCAGACGACATTTATTGCCAGTGTGGGTGGTGTTAGAAATGTTGGACCTGAATGTAAGCACTGCAATAAGCGACATTGCAGTGAATGTAGAATAATGAGTGGAGCTTGTTTTAAATGTGGATCTCTTGATCATTATCTTCGGGACTGCCTAGAAAAGTCTATAGCTGAAAGAGATCAACCGACAAAACTAAGTAATATGGTTACTAGAAGGAGACCACTCCGAAACACTGGAAATATGAGTGGTAACTGAGGTGCTACGAGAGATTCTGCCGTGAGATCTGAGGCACGAGCACCTACCCGAGCTTATGCTATCCATACACGGGAGGAGGCATCATCGTCAGACGTTATTACCAGTACTTTTTCTCTTTTCGATACTGATATAGTTGCGCTGATAGATCCTAGATCAACCCATTCATATATTTTTATGAATTTAGTATTTAAAATGAGTTTACAATTAGAGTCTACAAAGTTTGTAATTAAAGTAATGAACCCCTTAGGCAAGTCTATTTTATTTGATAAAATTTGTAAGAATTGTCCTTTGATGACTCGAGGTTACTTTTTTCAGCTGACTTGATACCATTCGATGAGTTTGATGTGATTCTGGGTATGGATTGTGTAACGCCCCATACCCGAGACTGTCACAGGATTCGAACACGAGGTGTTAATAGACTTAATTCATTACTTAAACAGCTCAAACAATTTATTTTTAAAATTTCCAGTCAAGCTAGCAATCTGCATCACAGTCGCTTAAAAATTCATATCTTGAGTTCCGAAACTTGAAACCCAATTCCGTAAATTTTCCCTGAAACTAGACTCATATATCTATTTAAATGTTTTTTTAAAATTTTGGGTCAAGCCAATTAGTACAGTTTATTAGTTAAAAGTCTCCCCTGTTTTAGGGTTCGACTACTCTGACCTCTGTATATTACGAATCAGATATCTCTCTGTATAGAATTTCAATGACTATAAAGTTTGTTTCTATTAAAACTACACTCAATAAGGAATCTTTAAATATAAATAATGACTTATAATTATTTTTTTACAATTTATGATGAATTTTTAAAGTCAGAACAGGGGATCCAGAAATCACTCTGGACCTGTTTCACAAATATTCAAATATCTCATAAAATATAATTTATATACCCGTTTTGTTCAATACATATGAAAATAGACTCATTAAGCTTAAATTTAATAACTTACTCATCATTTAATTCCATTTCTACTATTTTAAATGCTTTTTCGAATTTACATCACTGCTGCTGTCAGATTCTGTTTTATGGCAAATTTCACTTTACTAAGGATTTTCATGGACTAAATAGCATTTTAAACATACATAACAACAAATATGACTTAGATTGGCCATTACAATGGCTAATTATTTACAAACCCTTTTCTTACCAAACCATAGCCATATCATAAGATCAATTACACAAAGTGAGTGTTTTGCCATACATGCCACATTCAAAATACACAAGCCATTTTACCAATTTAAGCCTTTGGATAGTGTGAACGAGTCTTCGACCTATCCTGATTCTCAAGCCGGCTTGTCAAAACTACAATGAAAGAAAAGAAGGGAGTAAGCACAAATGCTTAGTAAGTTCACATCCAAATAGCAAGTAACATAATCACACAATCTCACATAAAACATCATTTGCATAAACAACACCAAGACATTCATGTTTCATTTACATTTAATATCTTCCTACGATTTCATCATACCAAGTTTTCAACCTGAGGGTTTAAGCACATACCTGTCAAATTTTCTTATTTACCACACTTACCAACATGTCACCTTCGTTTTAGGCCTTCTTCTTATTCACTTAAGATTCACCCGTTGAACACATCAGAATATAATTCGAATACACGGATTTCATGAACGTAAGTGTCATACCCGCAGCTAGACAAACTCAATAGCCTGTGGAACTTATGTAGCCAAGCTACTATGTAACCCGCCCATAAGTGAACTCAGACTCAACTCAACGAGCTCAGGCGTTCGCATCCATAAGTGAACTCGGACTCAACTCAACGAGCTCGGATGCCTAGTTACATCTCACGAACTCGGACTCAACTCAATGAGTTCAGAACTCAAGTATCCTAGTCACATGTCACTTGTATTCTAATCTATTCCCAAGGTTCAAACGGGTGTTTTCCTCGATCACACATCTTTGCCGTCTTCCATGGAATATCGAAATCGATACTTCGGTGATAGTTCATACTCATCAAGTAATTCACATAATTACATATTGTTCAACAATAACCACAAAGCATAATATTTCATGATAATAATCAGCATCATATCATATAAACAACATTAAATTGCTTAAAATGACAATTATGTTACTACATTTACACATGAACTTACCTCGGTACAAAATTATTAACAATCGAGCCTACTCTTCGAAAACTTTGTTTTTCCCTCGATTGCGACTTGAATCTCGTTTCTCTTGATCTATAATGCCAAATTAATCTTATTTAATACAATACATTCATCAAAAAAGCATTTAATACGAACTTTGGAAAAATTACATTTTTGCCCCTAAACTTTTGCATAATTACACTTTTGCCCCTAGGCTCGGGAATTAAACTTCATCCCTCATTCTTATGTTTTATGACATGCTGATCATTTTTCCCTTCTATGGCAACATCAAATTCACACTCTAACATGTACTAATGTCTATTAGGTATTTTTACCGATTAAGCCCTTTTTACTCGTTTCCGCTTACAACCGCGTAGTACAAGTTGTCTAACATAATTTAAAACCTCGTATTCTATCATAAAACACCAAAATACACAAATTTCACCTATGGGTATTTTTCCAAATATGAACCCTAGGTTGAATTATTGCTAGCATAAGCTTAATCGAGCTACCGGGATTCCAAAAACATAAAGAACATTAAAAACGGGGCTTGGAATCACTTACTATGGAGCTTGGAAGCTTGAAACAAACCCTAACTATGGAGAACCCTTGAAATTTCGGCCTAATGAAGAAGATGGACAAAAATTGGATTTTAATTTTGTTTTTAATTCATTTTAATAACTAAATGACCAAAATGCCCTTACTACTAAACTTTCCAAAAATTCCATCCATGTCCAATTTTGGTCCATAGACTTAGAAATTGGTCAAATTGCTATTTAAGACCTCCTCATTAATATTCCAAAACAATTTCATACTAAAAACTCCTAGAATGCAAGTTTTGTAAATTATTCGATTTAGTCCCTAATTTCAATTTAAGCACTTTAGGTATAGGATTTCATCACGAAATTTTCACACAATCATACAATCATATCATAAACATCAAAATAATTATAAAATAATTATTTCTACCTTGGATTTGTGGTCACAAAACCACTATTTCGATTACGCCCTAATTCGGGATATTACAACTCTCCCCCCTTTAAGAATTTTCGTCCTCGAAAATCTTACCGGTAAACAGGTGTGGGTATTGGTTTCTCATAGTTTCTTCAGGTTCCTATGTAGTCTCTTCTACCCTGTGCTTTTGCCACAATACTTTCATGAGAGCGACACTTTTATTTCTTAATTGTTTGACTTCTCGAGCTAAAATCTTAATCGGTTCTTCTTCGTAAGTCATATCCGGTCGTAGTTTAATTTCTGTCGGTGAAATTATATGTGAAGGATCCGAACGATACCGACGTAACATAGATACGTGGAACACATCATGAATCTTCTCTAATTTTGGTGGTAATGCTAGCCGATATGCTACCAGTCCAACTTTTTCAATTATTTCATATGGTCCAATAAAACGCGGACTTAACTTGCCCTTCCGTCCAAATCTAAGGACTTTCTTCCATGGAGACACTTTCAAAAATACCTTATCACCAACTTGAAACTCGATTTCCTTTCGTTTTAAATCTGCATAAGATTTTTGTCTATCTGAAGCAGCTTTTTTAGCAATCTCGAATCACTTTCACCTTTTCTTCGGTTTCTTTTATTAGATCAACTCCATAAATCTGATTTTCCTTGAGTTCAGTCCAATACAATGGCGTCCGACATTTACGACCATACAATGCTTCATAAGGTGCCATCTTCAAACTCGTCTGATAACTATTATTTTAAGCAAATTCTACCAACGGTAAGTACCTTTCCCAAGTACCTTGAAATTCCAATACGCAACATCTGAGCATGTCTTCAAGAATCTGAATTACTCTCTCTGATTGTCCATCAGTTTGTGGATGAAAGGCAGTGCTGAAATTTAACTTTGTACCTATGCCTCTTGCAACTTTTTCCAAAACCGTGAAGTAAATCTCAGATCTCTATCCAAAATGATTGTCAAAGGTATTCCATGAAGTCAAACAATCTCACGGATATACAATTCAGCAAACTTATTAAGAGAACAATTTATACGTACCAGAATAAAATGAGCCGATTTAGTCAGTTTGTCAACTATTAGCCAGATGGCATTTTTCTTCCCCGGAGTTAACGGCAACCCTGATATAAAATCCATAGTAATCCGATCCCATTTCCATTCAGGAACCATGATAGGCTGGAGTAATCCCGAAGGTACTTGGTGTTCAGCTTTCACTTGTTGACAAACTAAGCACTTTGATACAAACTTGGAAATATCTCTTTTCATTCCACTCCACCAGTACATTTTCTTCAAGTCATTATACATTTTCGTACTACCCGGATGAACCGCCAAACAACCATTATGTGCTTCATGCAAAATCTTTTGAATCAACTCATCATTTTTCGGTACACAAATCTGATTTTTAAACATCAAGCAACCATCAGAACCAATTCTGAAATCTGATCCCGTATCAGCTTCACACTGGTTTCTCTTGGCTTGCAAATCTTGATCATTTTTCTGAGTTTTAGAAATCTCTTGTAAAAACATCGATCTTGCTCTTAACTCTGCTAGAATCGAACCATCATTTGATATCTTTAACTGAGTGTTCATTGTTCTCAAAGCAAATAGAAATTTTCTGCTTAAAGCATCGGCAACTACATTCGCTTTTCCCTGATGGTAATCAATAACAAGCTCGTAATCTTTCAATAACTCCAATCATCTTCGCTGTCGCAATTTCAAGTCTTTTTGTGACATCAAGTACTTAAGACTTTTGTGGTCGGTATATACTTGCCACTTTTCACCATACAAATAATGTCACCAAATCTTCAAAGCAAACACTATAGCAACCAATTCCAAATCATGAGTCGGATAACTCGTTTCGTGAGATTTTAACTGCCTCGAAGCATAAGCCAGGACTTTTCCTTCTTGCATAAGTACACATCCTAAGCCATTTCAAGAAGCATCACTATACACCACAAATTCTTTACCTGATTCGGGTTGTACCAACACTGGTGCTTCAGTTAATAACTTTTTCAATTCTTCAAAACTCTGTTGACATTCTTCCGTCCATTCAAATTTAACATTCTTTCAGAGTAGTCTAATCATAGGAGCAGCAATTATAGAAAATCCATTTACAAACCGCCGATAATACCCAGCTAGCCCCAAGAAACTTCTAACCTCTGTTACATTTTTCGGTGGTTTCCAATCAAAAATGGCTGAAATCTTACTAGGATCAACTTGTATACCATCACCTGAAACAATATGACCCAAAAATCCAACTTTCCGGAGCCAAAATTCACTTTTACTAAACTTAGCATACAGCTGCTTATCTTTCAAATTTTGCAAAACTATCCTCAAATGCTCAACATGCTCTGTCTCATCTTTTGAATAAATTAAAATATCATCTATAAACACCACAACAAATTTGTCCAAGTATGGCCGAAAATGCGATTCATTAAATCCATAAACACAGCAGGGGCATTTGTCAACCCGAATGGCATAACTAAAAATTCATAATGACCATACCTTGTTCTAAAAGCAGTTATAGGCACATCCAACTGTTTTACTCGCAGCTGGTAATACCCAAATCTCAAGTCAATCTTTGAAAACCATGTCGGTCCTTTTAGCTGATAAAACAAATCATCAATCCTTGGCAACGGATACTTGTTTTTGATTGTCACCTTGTGTAACTGCCGATAGTCAACACACAATCTCATAGAACCATCCTTCTTTCTCACAAATAACACGGGAGCACCCCAAGGTGAAAAACTCGGTCTCACAAAGCCTTTATCAGTCAACTCTTGCAACTGTGACTTTAATTCTTTTAACTCTGCTGGTGCAATTCTATATGGAGCAATCGAGATCGGAGTTGTTCCCGATATCAAATCAATACCAAATTCTACTTCCCTGACTGGAGGCAAACCCGACAATTCTTCTGGAAATACGTCTGCAAATTCACACACAACCAGCACTGATTCAACTTTCTTTTCAACTTATTTTGTATTAATTACATAAGCCAAATAATCTTCATAACCCTTTCTCAAATATCTCTGAGCCGACATCGAAGAAATCATACTAGATAATGCCTCTGATTTGTCTGGTTCAACTCGTAGAATTTCACCACTTTCACACTTTAATTCTATAACCTTTTCTTTGCAATTTATTATAGCATCATTCAATGCAACCAATCCATACCTAAAATAACATCAAATTCATCAAACGGCAACAACATCAAGTCGGCCAGAAAGTAATGACCCCGAATCATTAAAGGGCATTTCTTGCATACTTTATCAACTATCACACATTTGTCTAACGGATTCGACACTCTAATTATAAATTCTGTGTTCTCAATAGGTATATTCATACTAGACACCAGTTTCATGCATACATATGAATGAGTAGAACCGGGATCAATCAAAGCAATAACATTAACATCATAAAGAGAAAATATACCAATAATCACATCGGGTGATGAAGCATCTTCACGTGCCTTTATAGCATAAGTTCTAGCTGGAGCCCTTGCTTCAGATTTAGCTCTTGAATCTCTGGCTACATTTTTGCTGCTTGCTTCATTTCTAGCTTTTCTCAAATATCTTCCCCTCGAGTCTGCACCACTAGCTTTTACATTCTGAAATTTTTCTTTCTCAGCTCTCTCTAGGCAGTCTCTAATAAAATGATCCGGAGAACCACACTGAAAACATTCATTCGCTCTACATGGGCCAAAATGATTTCTGCCACATCACTGGCACTCAGGCTTAACAAATCTCGTATTTCCCACACTAGCCGTAGAAGTAGTCTGAGATTTAGGACCCATATTTTACTTCTTAGAATTTCCATATGATTTTCCAGCCGAAACCTGTGAATGAGGATTCATATTTCTAGATTTTCTGGATTGCTGTGAGGATGAACTGCTCGTCGGTCTTTTCTTCCAATTTCTAGTCTCAACCTCTACCTTTTTCTTATCTTTAAGTAGTTTTTCAGCCTTGCAAGCTCAATCAACCAGTACTACCATTTCTTTTAATTCAAGAATCCCAACAAATACTTTGATGTCTTCATTGAGTCCGTCTTCAAATCGTCTGCACATTTTAGCTTCTGTAGGAATATATTCTCTAGCATACTTACTCAACCTGGCAAACTCCCTCATATTCAGTAACTGTCATGTTCCCCTGCTTTAATTCAAGAAACTCTTTACGTTTCTAATCAATAAATCTTTCACTAATATATTTCTTCCGAAATTCTTCTTGAAAGAACTCCCAAGTTACTTTCTCTTTCGATACTACTGAAATCAATGTCTTCCACCAATGATAAGCTGAATCCCTTAACAATGATATAGCACATTTCAAGCATTCCTCAAGTGTACAAGACAATTCATCAAATACGCGAATAGAATTCTCGAGCCAAAACTCTACTTTCTCGGCATCATCATCAATATTTGCCCTGAATTCTTCGACCCCTTGTTTACGGATTCTATCAACTGGAGTTCTGTGAAATTTCATCAGATTTACACCTTGAGGCATCGGGGGTACAGGTTGAGGAATCGGGGGAGGTGGGGGAGGTTGTGCATTCGGGTTCGTACGAACGAACTCAGTATACCAGGCACTCATCATCTGGAGAAAGGCTTCCCGAGCCCCTTCTCCTCCTCCTTGACCAACAGTAGGAGGTGGATTTTCAATTGGCACCGCCCCTTCAGCCGGAGCTGGTGCATTACTCTCTACATCATCAGCCGCAACTAGATTGGGATCCATTTACTATAAAAAAAACATTTAAAAGGTCAGAAGTCGTCACACTATCACAATATATATATGGCATGTATAGCAAAACCCATACATAAACATATTAGTCTGAGAACCGACTAAACCTGCTCTGATACCACCAAATGTAATGCCCCATACTCGAGACCGTCGCTGGAGTCGAACACGAGGTGTTAACAGACTTAATTCATTACTTAAACAGCTCAAACAATTTATTTTTTAAAATTTCCAGTCAAGCTAGCAATCTGCGTCACAGTTGTTTAAAAATTCCTATCTCGAGTTCCGAAACTTGAAACCCAATTCCGTAAATTTTTTCTGAAACTAGACTCATATATATATTTACTAATTTTTTTCTAAAATTTTTGGTCAAGCCAATTAGTACAGTTTATTAGTTAAAGTCTCCCCTGTTTCAGGGTTCGACTGCTCTGACCTTTATATATTACGAATCAGATATATCTCTATATAGAATTTCAATGACTATGAAGTTTGTTTATATTAAAACTAGACTTAATAAGGAATCTTTAAATATAAATAATGACTTATAATTATTTTTTTACAATTTATGATGAAAATTCAGAACAGGGGATCCAGAAATCATTCTGGACCTGTTTCACAAAAAATCAAATATCTCATAAAATATAATTTATATACCCGTTTTGTTCAATACATATGAAAATAGACTCATTAATATTCAATTTAATAACTTACTCATCATTTAATTCCATTTCTACTATTTTTAGTGATTTTTCAAATTTACATCATTGCTGCTGTCAGATTCTGTTTTATGGCAAATTTCACTTTACTAAGGATTTTCATGGACTAAATAGCATTTTAAACATACATAACATCAAATATGACTTATATTGGCCATTCCAATGGCTAATCATTTACAAACCCTTTTCTTACCAAACCATAGCCATATCATAAGATCAATTACACAAAGTGAGTGTTTTGCCATACATGCCACATTCAAAATACACAAGCCATTTTACCAATTTAAGCCTTTGGATAGTGTGAACGAGTCTTCGACCTATCCCGATTCTCAAGCCGGCTTGTCAAAACTACAATGAAAGAAAAGGAGGGAGAAAGCACAAATGCTTAGTAAGTTCACATGCAAATAGCAAGTAACATAATCACACAATCTCACATAAAACATCATTTGCATAAACAACACCAAGACATTCATGTTTCATTTACATTTAATATCTTCCTACGATTTCATCATACCAAGTTTTCAACCCGAGGGTTTAAGCACATACCTTTCAAATTTTCTCATTTACCACACTTACCAACATGTCACCTTCGTTTTAGGCCTTCTTCTTATTCACTTAAGATTCACCCGTTGAACACATCGGAATATAATTCGAATACACGGATTTCATGAACGTAAGTGTCATACCTGCAGCTAGACAAACTCAATAGCCTGCGGAACTTATGTAGCCAAGCTACTATGTAACCCGCCCATAAGTGAACTCAGACTCAACTCAACGAGCTCGGATGCCTAGTTACATCTCACGAACTCGGACTCAACTCAACGAGTTCGGAACTCAAGTATCCTAGTCACATGTCCCTTGTATTCTAATCTATTCCCAAGGTTCAAATGGGCGTTTTCCTTGATCACACATCTTTGCCATCTTCCATGGAATATCGAAATCGATACTTCGGTGATAGTTCATACTCATCAAGTAATTCACATAATTACATATTATTCAACAATAACCACAAAGCATAATATTTCATGATAATAACCAGCATCATATCATATAAACAACATTAAATTGCTTAAAATGACAATTATGTTACTACATTTACACATGAACTTACCTCGGTACAAAATTATTAACAATCGAGCCTACTCTTCGTAAACTTTGTTTTCCCCTCGATCGCGACTTGAATCTCGTTTCTCTTGATCTATAATGCCAAATTAATCTTATTTAATACAATACATTCATCAAAAAAGCATTTAATACGAACTTTGGAAAAATTACATTTTTGCCCCTAAACTTTTGCATAATTACACTTTTGCCCCTAGGCTCGGGAATTAAACTTCATCCCTCATTCTTATGTTTTATGACATGCTGATCATTTTCCCCGTCTATGGCAACATCAAATTCACACTCTAACATGTACTAATGTCTATTAGGTATTTTTACCGATTAAGCCCTTTTACTCGTTTCCGCTTAAAACCGAGTAGTACAAGTTGTCTAACATAATTTAAAACCTCATATTCTATCATAAAACACCAAAATACACAAATTTCACCTATGGGTATTTTTCCAAATATGAACCTTAGGTTGAATTATTGCTAGCATAAGCTTAATCGAGCTACCGGGATTCCAAAAACATAAAGAACATTAAAAACGGGGCTTGGAATCACTTACTATGGAGCTTGGAAGCTTGAAACAAACCCTAACTATGGAGAACCCTTGAAATTTCAGCCTAATGAAGAAGATGGACAAAAATTGGGTTTTAATTTTGTTTTTAATTCATTTTAATAACTAAATGACCAAAATGCCCTTACTACTAAACTTTCCAAAAATTCCATCCATGTCCAATTTTTGTCCATAGACTTAGAAATTGGTCAAATTGCTATTTAAGACCTCCTCATTAATATTCCAAAACAATTTCATATTAAAAACTCCTAGAATGCAAGTTTTGTAAATTATTCGATTTAGTCCCTAATTTTAATTTAAGCACTTTAGGTATAGGATTTCATCACGAAATTTTCACACAATCATACAATCATATCATAAACATCAAAATAATTATAAAATAATTATTTCTATCTTGGATTTATGGTCACGAAACCACTATTCCAATTTGGCCCTAATTCGGGTTATTACTGATTGGCTGACTATGTATGATGCAGTTGTGAATTGTAGACGAAAGATTATCGAATTAAAATGTTAAAATGGTGAAATTCTTTGGATTGAGTCTAATGATTTGAGCGAATTACCTATTATGATATTGTCTATGTTTGCATAGAAATATATGAAAAAGGGCTATAATACATATCTTACATACGTACTGGATACAAATGAGTCTGAATCAAAGATTGAATCTGCACCTGTTGTTTGTGAGTTTTCGGATGTATTTCCAGAAGAATTACCTAGTTTGCCACCAATCAGAGAGGTCAAATTTGGTATTGAATTAGTATCGAGAACAACACCGATATCGATAGCTCCGTATAGAATGGCTCCAATAGAATTAAAATAATTGAAAGCTCAGTTGCAAGAATTGACAGACAGAGGTTTTGTACGATCGAGTTTTTCGCCCTGGGGTACACCGGTATTGTTTGTAAAGAAGAAAGACGGCATGATAAGAATGTGTATCGGTTACAAATAGTTGAATAAAGTGACTATAAAGAACAAATACCCCTTACCGTGAATTGATGATTTATTTGATCAGTTGAAAGGGGCTCCAATATTTTCAATGATTGATTTGAGATCGGGTTATTATCAGTTGCGAGTTAAAGAGTCGAATGTGCCGAAAACTGCATTCAAAACGAGGCACGAACATTATGAATTCCTTATTATGCCTTTCGGATTAACTAATGCTCCTACAGTTTTCATGGACTTGATGAACCGGATATTCAAACCGTATTTAGAAAGATTTGTTGTTGTATTCATTGACAACATTCTGATCTATGCGCGAGATGAATCTGAACATACCGAGCACTTGAGAATTGTATTACAAACTCTGCGTGATAATCAATTATTTGCAAAGTTCAACAAATGCGAGTTTTGGCTCCAAGAGGATGGATTTCTGGGGCATATTGTTTCAGTTAAAGGTATTAGAGTTGACCCGAGTAAGATTCTGCTATTGTTTATTGGAAATATTTCAGAAATGTGTCTGAAGTTCATAGTTTTCTGGGTTTAGCAGGCTATTACCGAAGATTCGTGAAAGGATTTTGATGATTGCAACACCGATGACACGACTATTTCAAAAAAATATGAAACTCGAATGGTCAGAAAATGTCAGTAGAGTTTCAAACAGTTGAAAGTACTTTTAACTGAAGCACTAGTTCTAGTTCAACCTGAATCAGGGAAAGAATTTGTGATTTATAGTGACACGTTATTAAACGGTCTGGGATGTGTTTTAATGCAAAAAGGAAAAGTTATAGCTTATGCTTCCCGACAATTGAAATCGCATGAAAAGAACTATCCAACGCACGACTTAGAGTTGGCTGCAATTGTGTTCACATTGAAAATTTGGCGACACTACTTGTACAGTGAAAATTTTCACATTTATACGGATCATAAAAACTTAAAATACTTGATGTCATAGAAAGATTTGAATTTGCGACAACGAAGATGGCTCGAGTTATTGAAAGATTATGAATTTGTGATTGATTATCACTTGGGAAAAGCTAATATTGTTGTTGATGCCTTGAGCCGAAAATCTTTATTTTCATTACAAGCAATGAATACCCAGTTGATGATTTGTGATGATGAATTTGTTTTAGCTGAATTAAAAGCTAAACCAGTATTTCTTCAACAAATATGTGAAGCTTAGAAAAATGATCATGAATTGCAAGTTAAACAAATTCAATGTGAGACTATCCCTAATTCAGAGTTTCAGATCAGAGCTGATTATTGTTTAAGGTTCCAGAATAGAATTTGCATACCGAGAAATTTAGAACTTACTCAGAAGATTTTGCACAAAGTGCACAATAGCTGTTTATCTATTCATCCGGGGAATACCAAATGTACAATGATTTGAAACAATTTTACTGATGGCAACGCATGAAACGAGATATCTCAGAGTTTGTTTCTAAATGTTTGATTTGTTAGCAAGTCAAAGCTGAAGATCAAGTACCATCTAGTTTACGACATCCTGTGATAATTCCCGAGTGAAAATGGAATAGAATTACAATGGATTTTGTGTCGGGATTGCCCTTAACTCTGAAAAAGAAAGATGCTATCTGGGTTGTTGTTGGTCGACTAACAAAGTCTACTCACTTCATACCAGTAAGTACAGATTACTCACTTGATAGACTAGCTAAATTATACATTTCTAAGATTGTTCGATTGCACAGGGTGCCACTATCTATTATTTCTGATAGAGATCCAAGATTTACATTGTGATTCTGAAAGAAACTGCAAGAAGCTTTGGGTACGAAGTTGAGTTTCAATATAGCTTTTCATCTTCAGACTGATGGTTAGACTGAAAGAGTTATTCAAATTCTTAAAGACATATTGAGATGTTGTATTTTAGAGTTTGAGGGCAGTTGGGAATAATACTTACCATTGATTGAATTCGCGTATAACAATAGTTTTTAGACAAGTATAAAGATGGCATTGTACGTAGCATTATATGGTCGCAAATGTCGAACTCCATTATACTAGACCAAAATGAATGAGAAAAAGATTCACGGGGTTGAATTGATCAGAGAAACTGAAGAAAAAGTGAAAACGGTTCGCAACAGTTTAAAAGCAACTTTAGATCTTCAGAAATCATACGTGGATTTGAAATGTAAAGAAATTGAGTTTCAATGTAACGCCCCAAATCTTAAATAATTATCTTTGCATGGTTGTGACACAACTGTGTGTCTAATTCAGTGGTTAAGTGTTTTGAGCGGTGTTTGAGAAGTCATGGGTTCAAGCCTTGGCTTGTACAGAAATTTTGTTTCTTACTTGAATAAACCCTGTCTCTAGTCAGAGGCTTCTTAAAATATGGGTAAAACATGTCAGAAAAGGTCTGCTGGTCCAAGGGATAGAGGCGTGTGAAGTGTTCCATGGGGTCTGAGGATCGATACTTGGCGATACAAAAGGAGTGTTTATTTTGTTGCCTTTGTCGTATGGGTAGTAGAAGTTGATCGAAACACTACTGAGTGGAGTGGAGTTGAATGGGTGGTTGAGGAGATTATGGTGGAGAGATTTTTAGGAGGAAAATTTTGGGATGTGAGGTTGTGGAGGACTTGTGCCGAATTTGAACTTTAGGCATTCAGAATTCGACTAGGGACTAGGATGATTCTTCCCTTCTCACTTTCAGTTTCTGACTTTTTCTTTTTGGTTCTTTTCTTTCACTCCTTGGTGCCAAAATTTTGCTCTTAGGTTTTGACTACTTTTCCTCTTTTCATGTTTCTCTCTTTTTGGGATCGATTGTTGCTAGAGGTCCTTTGGATTTTTCTCATTTTGGTCTATTCTCGATTTTGTTTTTCCCTAAAATTCTTTTGGTTGACCAATTACTTTCTCCTCCCCTTCTCTCATTTAGTTTTCCTCTATAGCCGAATGACCTTTCTTCCTATCTCTCAATTCTTTTTGACAACTTCTTCCTCTACTACCGATCTCTCTTCTCTTCTTTTCTCCTCGCCCTCCTTTAACTCTTTCTATATTAACAGATCCCCTCTCTTTTTCATATTGTTACCTTGACCGAATATTATCATTCTTTCCCCCCTCTTTGTCGTTTCTCCTTTGCTTCCTGATGACTTAGGTGGTAATACAACTATTTGATTATGCTTTTTCTCTTCCTTTCTCCCTCTTTCTCTTTTTAGTCTTACACTCAACATCTTCTTGTGCTGTCATTTTTTGATAGGGGTAATTGTGCTACTGTTGCCTCTGTCAAAGCGAGTGTTTCTGGCTTTCGTGTTGGGTGTAGGCTTACTGCTCTTTTCTAAGAAATTTGGTTTTGCGTTTTCTGTAGGTCCAAGCTCGGCTTCTGCCCTTTCGGCCTTTTTTTTCTTTTCTCTCTCTGTCGTGCTAATCTTGTATCTAACACCTTCCCGTACTACTGATTTGCTAGGAGTATTAGGTGATCAATCTTAGTCAGTGGTTTAAGTGGGCTAAGCCACCTTTGTTCAATCAAGGCAAGTATTAATGATGTTTTGGGATAAGTATTTAAAAAGGGGTTGTTAACCCAATTGTCAAATGATTAATGGAAGGTCCTAATTGAATGTAGGTTTTGGTGCGCGTGGGCTATTCACATGTTTTTGTAAACAGATGTGTATAAAACACTGCCTCTACTCGTAAATTGGCAAAAGCTGAAATAAGAGACCGTTGACACTACACGAGCGTGCGCTCACTCGTTTGGTAATCAGAATGCATAAATATAGGTGTTTGATCGTAGAGGCCACCATGAGCGATTTCATGGGCTTAGGCCACTTTGGGCCATATTAGGCTAAAATGGGTCGTGTGGGCCCCACGGGTATGTAGGCCCCACACGGGTAAACCACACTGACATATGGTGAATATTGGGTTAGGCTGTATAATTTATACGGCCAAGGTCATTTTTGGGCTAGGTGGGCCCACATGGGCCCACTTGGGCCCATTTTCACTATTTTAATGTTAAGGTTGCATGGGTCGCCCGAGACGACTGTGGACCTACTGTGGGGTCAGTAAGCATACTTAGACCCCAAATTGTTAAATGACTGTTATGCCCCTATAAGGTAAAATGACTATTTTGCCCTTGCAAGATGTATGACTGATTGAGCTTGCCATTTTATATATTGCATACATGCATGATATTATGATATGTTGCATAGGGATGGGTTTATTATGATTAGAGGAAGCGTACTGTACTGGCAGCTCTACTACAAATTGTTTAGTGCCGCAACCGATGTTATTTTGGAGTGTAGGGATGGGTAGGTTGATTTATCCCCACATGGAGTGTAGAGCTGGACGGAATAGAGTGTAGAGGTTGGTTTTGTAGGATTTCTGATTGCATATCTGTATTGTTATCGACACTGAAATGGGCTAAGGCCCACACTGGTGCTGATACTGTAACGGGCTAAGGCCTAAATGAAACTGAACTGTTACTGATACAGGCTTAGGCCCAAACTGTATTTTTTTATTGCATGATTGACTGTTTGTTTATAAAGAGATTACACACTGAGTTTTCGTAAGCTCACCCTTCTATTTATCCGTGCATGTAATCTCCCGTCTTAGGCAGAACGGTGCTGCGGGGGACTCTAAGGTGGCCACACAAGTGCACATGCTTCCATATTTGCCTTTAAATGTACAAGTAATTTAATTTGGGTTTTTGTTTATGTAATAAGGCCTCTTTAAATTTTTAACTTTTAATTTTGGGTTTTATTTATTTTGATTCATATCTGTTAGTAGTAGGACGCAGGTTTTCAAAAAGATAAATACTTTTCAAAACACCACATTTACACAACATATTTTAAAAGCTTCCGCAACAAATAATGTTTTAAAAAGTAATAACAATTTTAATATGATTAACATTTTTCTAAATGACTTGAACTTTTAAATTAAATGAACATATTTAAGATCACACAAAGAGGATAATTTGAGAATGGGTTTTTACAATATCGTACTTTGCAGAAAACACTTTAATGTGACATCGTCCGATTCGGACATAACATCCAGGCTGGGTTTGGGTGTTACACTTAATGGTATCAGAGTCAGGTTGCAAAACTCGACTGTGGATTTTGGTTTTCTCTAAAGTTTGAAATTTCCAAAAAGAACTGTTTTAAATGAATTTAAAGTATTTTGAAAAGTTTTACTGAATGTGTGGTACACCGAGTCTCCTGCGCTAATTCTGTAAGTCTTCTAAAAACTGTTGCTTGTTTAAAACTGAAATGCTGAGACTATTATAGGTAGTATACTGTACTGAAATACTCTATTTAGGGTAAATCAAATTTTTTGTAAGACTTCAATTCGTGAAAACGAACTTTGAATTACTGATATTGTTTTCCATAAAATATCCGTTAATAAACAGCGGAACTGTAAAATGATGCATAAAACTATTAATACAGATAAAGCATAAATCGATAATGAGCACCAGAGGTACTCATGGAAGGGGTACAAGAGGCCACGACGGAGGCCGTGGAGGTGCTCGGGCTGAGTCTTTGTCATCTAGCCATATACCTAATGTTGAAGCTAGGGAGGCAACGGTTTCACCTGTGACTGAGACTGGTTCTCATAATCACGCGGATAGGGATGATGCATTGTCCCAAGCTATGTTAAGATTTCTAGAGAAGGTCATTGGGTCCAATACTGGTGCAATGGGCCGTGGGTCAGTTACGGAATGACTCCGGTCTAATGGGGTTGAGATTTTTAGGGGTATTGCTGGAGTTGCCCCTAAGGTAGTAGAATATTGGATTGGGGCCACATAGAGGATCATGGATGACCTTGATTGCACCCCCGAGCAGAAACTAAAAGGTGCAGTGTCATTGCTGCGAGATGAAGATTTTCAGTGGTAGCTTACAGTTAAAAAGGGAACTCAGCCCGACCGGTTGACTTGGGAATTTTTCAAGACTGCTTTCCAGCGAAAGTATGTGGGCGCTAGTTATGTAAATTCCCAGAGCAGAGAGTTTTTGAATTTGACTCAGAGGGATAAATCAGTGGCTGAATATGAGATTAAACCACTATACGCGTGGGATAGTGGCAACCGAGTATTAGCAGTGTGTTCGTTCTGAGAACGGCCTCAGGGATAGTCTAAAGGTTCTGATAGCTCCAAAGAGGGAGCGCGATTTTGCTGCATCAGTAGATAAGGTGAAGATCGTCGAGGATGTGAAGCGCGCTGAACGCCAGAACCGTGAAATGGAAAAAGGTAGGAACAAGAGGGATTCAGAGCCCTCAAGTTATTTTTTGAGGCCTAAGAAAAAGGCCAGAGTTCATAGGCTAGTTAGAGTTAGGGCCCCTGTTGCTGTTACTGGACTGCAACCCTGTACAGTTTGTGGCAGATGCCATCAGGGCGAGTGCTGGAAAAGGATTGGGGCATGTTTGAGGTGTGAATCATTGGAGCACCGTATCAAAGATTGTCCAAGGAAGCCCGAGCAGATGCAAGCTACTGGTTTGGGTAATGTACAACGGGGTGTTCAGCATCCATCGAGAGGCCGTGGTCAAGCCAGAGGTGGAAATGGTATGGGTCATGGTCAGAGGGCACCGGGTAGAGGTGCTGGTTATACTGAAGCGAGGCAGCCAGCTCTGGTTTACGCTACACATTGCCGAGAGGATGGAGATGCCCCAAATGTTATCACGGGTATGTTCTTTATCCATAATGTACCTTATATTGCATTGATTGATGTTGGATCTATTCATTCCCATATAGCATGCACTGTATCTGAGACTTTGGGTATAGTGGTTGAGAGCACTACCAGTGAGGTTACTGTATTGAGTCCGTTAGGGCAGTCAGTGAGGGTAGATAAATTATTCAGAGATGTACATTTAGAGGTTTAAAGAACCATCTTTTTAGAGAATTTGATGAAACTCCCTTTTAGAGAATTCGACTTAATACTAGGTATGGTTTGGCTGGTGAAACATCGGACAAACTTTGACTATGCTACTAAACGGATGGTATCTAGAACTGCAGAGGATGAGGAGGTAATTGTAATTAGAGAGCGTTGGAACTACTTGTCAAATGTGATATATGCATTAAGGGCTAAGAAATTGGTTCGTAAGGGTTGTGAGGCATATCTAGCATATATCGGTGTTTTAGATTCTGAGATTTCTTCTGTTAAGAATATCAGAACAGTTAAGGACTTTTCGAATGTTTTTCCCAATCAACTACTTGGGTTACCTCTAAACTGTGAAGTTGAGTTTGGGAATAAGGTCCTGCCTGGTACAACTCCAGTGTCCATCGCCCCTTATAGAATGGCACCGAAGGAGCTTGTTGAGCTTAAGGCTCAGATTCAAGAATTATTAGATCGAGGGTTCATCCGACCTAGTGTGTCTCCATAGGAAGCACCGATTTTGTTTGTGAAAAAGAAGGATAGATCCATGCATATGTGCATAGATTACCGGTAATTGAATAAATTGATTGTTAAGAATAAGTACCCATACCGAGAATTAATGATTTATTCGATCAATTTGTTGGAGCTTTAAGTTTCTCTAAGATTGATCCCCGATCGGGGTACCATCAATTGAGGGTTAAATAGACTAATGTGTATAAGACAATGTTTAGGACTCGTTATGGTCATTACGAGTTCCTAATGATGCCGTTTGGACTGACGAATGCACTAGTAGCTTTTATTGATCAGATGAACCGAGTGTTCCAGCCTTATCTGGATCGGTTCGTAGTAGTTTTTATTGATGACATTCTGGTGTATTCGAGAACTGAAGATGAACTTGATGCACATCTCTGAGTGGTTCTACAGATTCTGAGGGAGAAACAACTATATGCCAAGTTCAGTAAGTGTGAATTCTGGTTGCGAGAGGTAACATTTCTAGGTCATGTGGTATCTGCCAAAGGGATTAGGGTTGATCCTTGAAAAATCGAAGCTATTTTGGACTAGAAGCCGCCTAAGACAGTATCTGAGATTTGTTGTTTTTTAGGACTAGCAGGGTATTATAGATGATTTGTTGAGGGGTTTTCATTAATTGTTGCACCTCTAAGTAAGTTGTTGCGTAAGAGTGTGTCGTTTAACAGGACTGATGTGCAACAAGAGAGTTTTGAAAAGCTTAAAAAAGTTTTGACTGAGGCTCCTGTCTTAATGCAGCCAAAGTTTGGGAAAGAGTTCACTATTTATAGCGATGCATCACATGTTAGGTTGGGATGTGTGTTAATGCAAGAGGGTAAGGTGGTTGTATATGCGTCTCGTCAACTTAAGACTCATGAGGCAAATTATCTGACGCATGACTTGAAGTTGGCTGTAGTGGTTTTTATATTGAAAATTTGGAGGCACTACTTGTACTGTAACACCCCAACCCCGGCCCGAACGTTAAGGCTAAATCTGACGCGTCACATTGAAGTGTTTTAGTGAAAACCTTGATTAACTTATAAAAACTCTCTTTCAATCGTGAAAGCTTGTTTAAAACATATGATTTATGAAAGCCTGTCATTTTTAAAATTTAGTTGCGGAAACGTAAAAAAACAATCTATGATTTAGGAAACCCACGTTCACCTTCTCATAATTACAACGCATAAAAATAACAATCCAAATAATAATAATAAGGGAAGGCCTTATTTCATTCCAGTCTGAAATTACTTAATAAGCTAGAAACTATATGCTTTCTTTTAAAAAAAAACAAGTCCAAGTCATCTTGCTAGCTAGCCACCTCCGAGTCCCTCCAAATATCAAACCTTCTATTGAGCATCACCTGAGAAAAATAAAAAAGGGGTGAGTTTTCGAAAACTCAATGTGTACGAACCTCGACGAGTAATAAGCATTCATCAATCCATAAAATCATACATGTAATGCAATGCAATGCAATCCACCCCAATAATCCAACCGGTACACATCAACTCCGTCCCTCGATACACATCATGTGGGGATATAGATATCGACCCACCTATCTGATCCACATCAATGGTAGCCCGGTTGTGAAACTACCTTCATTGCAGCAAGCTGCTAATCAAATAATGGGCTTAATAGCCATCGGTCGATCCATGGTCGTCAAACAACCATGCGATCCTCATATACTTCCTCCATTCCATAATTCCCAACCCATATGCAGCCTAAACAGAATATCGTATGTATGCAGCGGATCTACATGTAACATCCATAAATCTTACATTGAACACATAGGGGTATTTTGGTCATTTTTGCCCTTAGAGGCATTTTGATAATTTCTCTTTATTAGTTTTATTACTTACCTTGGCCCATTAAGAAGTCCTCATTGGCTAAAATGAACAGTTACTATGGACCAGGTAGGATTCCAAAGAAAAGGAGGTGAGTCATTAAGACCGCTTAAGTACCAAGCTCTCCCTAGATCCAATCCTAGACATGCATATACCCATTACTACGCCTTAACCTTATGACTCATCCACAGTCGCAATTAATTAATTAAGTTTTATGTCAATTAAACATTTATCAGATACTAGGCCCAAAACCCCTTACAGAGCCCAAACAAGTCTACATACATGCATATGGCCCACTAGGCCCAATCTCATTCATATGGCCCATTAGGCCCAAATCACATTCGTATGGCCCATTAGGCGCAAATCACATTCATACGACCTATTAGGCCCAAATCGCATTCATATACATGCTTTCATATAATTTCCATCACTTAACATCAAGTTGTCAATTTTGTCTATTATGGGCCCAACAGCCCATCGAGCCCACTTAGCCCATCCTGGTCCGATTGGCCAAAATACGACCCAAGTTCATGGAATCGCCCATGGGGCCTCATATAACCTATTGGTTTTTCCCTTACGAGTGTTCGCGCACTCACAAAATTACCGTAGCCAAACTTTTGGCTTTTCGGCATTTCAGCTTTTACCGATCTACTGTGTGTGTGCAGTGTATGTACACAGCTGGTAATAAAACGTGCTGCGATCCCGCTTACCACGAACCTACAATTGATGTCACTCAGTGATTACTCACATATACTTATCGAATACTTTACCGAAAGCCAAAGTCTCACCTTAACCTTACCTGAAACGCCAAGTCTTAATAGCTTTTCCTTGATCACTAATCATGACTGCTACCCAGATCTACATTAACCTTTATCGTTAAAAACATATTGGGTGACTTGTATCCAGCATATGTCACCCTTTTCTACTAAAGCCTATTCGGCCAACCTTTACCAAAGTGAAGAACACTTACCAAAGTTTCAACACCTAGGAAGCAAATCGACAGAGATCCAAAAGATTGGGATTCGATACTAATCCTACCAAAATCGATTAGAAGAAGTGAGGGACAGAGTGATCTATACTAGCAAAACCGATTGAGAGAGCAAAACACTTACACTAGAATCGGTCGAAGTAAAAAGAGTAGTGGCGGCACAGAGGATATTTGGCTCTTGAGACTTGTATGGTGAAAAAGGTTATTCGGTACAAAGAAAAGTAGAAATCGTTTAAAACCAGAGGTGAATCAAAAAGAGAACTTGAGTAAGGGGAGAATGGAAAATTGGTACAAAGGAAAAGAATGAAGAACAAGGGATTTTCGGGTTTTAGATTTATGGAGAAAAGGTGTTTTCTAGCAACAAGGTGAGGGAGAATTCGGCATTAGCCTGGCAACCTCACATTCGGCACCTATATATATATCCTCTAGCCGAATTTCCTATCTCCTAATCCCTAATTCAGCTCCACCTCTTTACACTCCCCATCTCCTAATTTTTCTTCCTGATAACCCCTTAATCCCCTCCTCAAATTTCTCCTCTTATCATTCCCTACAGAGTTCACATTCAACGCCACCACTGTCCATCCCTTAAGCAAAAATAAATCCTTCCTTTGAGCAATGAGGGATTTGAACCCCTTACCTCCTTGCCTTGCATGTTACACCATTTTCCACTCCACCACAAGGCTTTCTTGTGTCCAATTCTTCATTTATTTAAAAGCCAACCTACTTGCCAACATGGTTCTTTTAATAATTAAACCATAATTTCCTTCACCCCTAAGTTCGAACTCAAACCTTAACCAAGACCTACTATCACATAATTAACACTTGACTAGGAATGTTAAATACAATTTTTTATTGAAACTGAAAAAATAAAAGTTCAGGATTTCGGGATTTCGGGATTTTTGTGGCAATACATGTACGGTGAGAAGTGTATCATTTACACGGATCACGAGAGCCTCAAGCATCTTCTCACTCAAAAGCTAAATCTTAGTCAGTGTAGATGGATTAAGCTACTACAAGACTATGACTGTACGATCGAATACCCTCTGGTAAGGCCAATGTGGTGGCTGACACACTGAGCTGTAGGACTATGACTGATCTGAGGGCGTTGTTTGCTCGCCTCAGTTGATTTGATAATGGTAGCTTATTGGCTGAGCTCCAAGTTAAACCGATGTAGATTGAGTAGATTAAGGGTAAACAGTTAGAGGATGAGTCACTGGGTCCTCGATTCCGACAGATAAAGAGTGGAGAAATATCATATTTTGAACTAAATAGCGAAAGGGTACTCTGTTTCTACGAGAGAGTCTGTGTACCAAAGGTTACTAATTTGAGGTAGTCCATACTGCGAGAGGTGCATAGTAGCCCTTATGCTATGCATCCAGATGGGAATAAGATATACCGAGACCTTTGAGAGTTATATCGATAGCCAGGTCTTAAGCGTGAAGTTACCGACTTTGTGAATAAATGTCTGACTTGCCAGCAGGTTAAGGCTGAACATCAGTTACCTTCAGGGTTGCTTCAGCCAGTTAAGATTCCACTTTAGAAGTGGGAGAGAGTAACTATGGACTTCGTTCATAGACTGCCCCTAACGCCTACTAAGAAAGATTCAGTATGGGTCATCGTGGATCTGTTGACCAAGTCAGCCCATTTCATACCAGTTCGTACTGATTACTCTTTGCAAAACTGGCTAAACTGTATGTGGCTGAGATAGTGAGACTACATAGGGTACCGGTTTCCATAATATCTGATAGAGATCCTCGCTTCACGTCTTGGTTCTGGAAGAAGTTACATGAGGCTTTGGGTACAAGGTTGGACTTCAGTACTACGTTCCATCCTCAGAAAGATGGTCAGTCAGAGAGGGTGATTCAGATACTGGAGGACATGTTATGGAGTTGTGCAATTAATTTCCGAGGCAGTTGGGAGGATTACTTACCGTTAGCAGAGTTTGCGTATAACAATAGCTACCAGTCTAGCATATAGATGGCACCATAAGAGGCATTATATGGTTGTAGGTGTCGTACTCCTTCGTGTTGGACTGAGTTGGGCGAGCGGCGTGTTCTGGGCCCTGAATTAGTTTCTAATACCGAGGCTAAAGTTAGACTAATTCGGGATCAACTGAAGGCATCATCAGATAGATAGAAGTCGTATGCAGATCTAAAGCATAAGGAGATTAAGTATTCTGTAGGGGATTTTGTTTTCCACAAGGTCTCGGCATGGAAGAAGGTACTGAGATTTGGATGGAAGGGCAAGCTGACCCCTAGGTCCATTGGGCCCTACTACATACTGAAGCGTGTGAGACCGGTTGCCTATCAACTTGAGTTACCTCCAAAGTTAGATCGGATTCATCATGTGTTCCACATCTTTATGTTGAGGCGCTACTGCTCTGATCCCATGCATGTTATTTCGACTACGGAGGTTGAGGTTAGGCCGAATTTGACTTTCGAGGAGGATCCATTTCAGATTTTAGATCATGACGTGAAAGTTTTGAGGAAAAAGTCTATCCCATAGGTTAAAGTACTTTGGTGCAATCACAACTCAGATAAGGCCACGTGGGAACCTGAAGAGGCGATGCAACAACAGTACCCTCATCTGTTTTGACCAGGTAAATTTTGACGATGAAATTTTCTTTTAGGGGGTAGAGTTGTAACGCCCCAAATCTTAAATAATTATTTTGCATGGTTGTGACACAACTGTGTATCTGCTTCAGTGGTTAAGTGTTCTGAGAGGGGTCTAAGAAGTCACGGGTTCAAGCCTTGGCTTGTATAAAAATTTTGTTTCTTACTTGAATAAACCCTGTCTCTAGTCAGTAGGCTTCTTAATTAAATGTGGGTAAAACATGTTAGAAAAGGCATGCTGGTCTAGGCGATAGGGACGTGGAATGTTCCATGAGGTCTGAGGTTCGAGACTTGGTGATGCAAAAAGAGTGTTTATTTTGCTGCCTTTGCCGCATGGGTTATAGAAGTTGACCGAAACACTGCTGAGTGGAGTGCAGTTGAATGGGTGGTTGAGGAGATTATGGTGGAGAGATTGTAAGAGGAAAATTTGGGATGTGAAGTTGTGGAGGAGTTGTGCTGAATTTGAACTTTAGGCACTCAGAATTCGACTAGGGACAAGGATGATTCTTCCCTTCTAACTTTTGTGTTTTGGTTCTTTTCTTTCTCTCCTTGGTGCCGAAATTCTGCTCTTAGGTTTTTACTACTTTTCTTCCTTTTGTGTTTCTCTCTTTTTGGGACCGATTGTTACTAGAGATCCTTTGGGTTTTACTCGTTTTGGTCTATTCTCGATTTTTTTCCCTAAAATTCTTTTGGTTCACCGATTGCTTTATCCTCTCCTTCTCTCTTTTAGCTGTCCTCTATGGCCAAATGACCTTACTTCCTATCTCTCAATTCTTTTTGACAACTTCTTCCTCTACTACCGATCTCTCTTCTCTTCTTTTCTCCTCCCCCTCCTTTGATTCTTTCTGTATTAACAGATCCCCTCTCTTTTTCATATTGTTACCTTGACCGAATATTACTCATTCTTTCCCCCCTCTGTGTCGTTTCTTCTATGCTCTCTAATGACTTAGGTGGTAATACAATTATTCGGTTATGCTCTTTCTCTCCCTTTCTCCTTCTTTATTTTTTTAGTCTTGCACTCAACATCTTTTTATGCTGCCATTTTCTAATAGGGGGTAATTGTGCCATTGTTGCCTCTATCAAAATGAATGCTTCCGGCTTTCGTGTTGGGTGTAGGCCTACTGCTCCTTTCTATGAATCTTGGTTTTCCGTTTTTGGTAGGTCCATGCTCGACTTTTGCCCTTTCGGCCTTCTCTTTCTTTTCTCTCTCTGTTGTGCTAATCTTGTATCTAACACCTTCTCTTACTGCCGATTTGCTAGGAGTATTAAGTGATCAATCTTGGTCAGCAGTTTAAGTGGGCTAAGCCACCTTTATTCAATCAAGGCAAGTATTAATGATGTTTTGGGATAAGAGTTTAAAAAGGGGTTGTTAACCCAATTGTCAAATGATTAATAGAAGGTATTGAATGAATGTAGGTTTTGGTGCTCGTGGGCTATTCACACGTTTTAGTAAACAGGTGTGTGCAAAACACTGCCTCTACTCGTAAATCGAAAAAAGCCGAAATAAGATACCGTTGATTCTACACGGGTGTGCACTCAGTCGTGTGGTAATCCAAATGCATAAACATGGGCGTTTGATCGTAGAGGCCACCATGAGCGATTTCATGGGCTTAGGCCGTTTTGGGCCATATTGGGCTAAAATGGGCTATGTGGGCCCCACATGAGTAATCTACACTGACGTGTGGTGAATATTTGGCCAGACTATGTAATCCACATGGCCAATGCCATTTTTGGGCTAGGTGGGCCACACGGACGTGTGGGCCCACATGGGCTCGCATTATGGGCCCTAGGCCCATTTTTACTGTTTGACTGTTAAGGTTGCATGGGTCGCCCGAGATGAGTGTGGACCTACTGTGGGGTCGGTAAGCATACCTAGACCCCAAATTGATAAATGACTATTATGCCTTTGCAAGATGTATGACTGATTGAGCATGCCATTTTATATATATTGCATACATGCATGATATTATGATATGTTGCATGGGGATGGGTTTATTATGATTGGAGGAAGTGTACTGTACTGGCAGCTCTACTGCAAATACTGTTTAGTGCCACAACCAGTGCTATTTTGGAGTGTATGGATGGGTGGGTTGATTTTATCCCCACATGGAGTGTAGGGCTGGACGGAGTGGAGTGCAGAGGCTGGTTGGGTAGGATTTATGATTGCATATTTGTATTGTTATCGACACTGAAATGGGCTAAGGCCCACACTGATACTGATACTGTAAGGGGCTAAGGCCTAAATGAAGCTGAACTGTTACTGATACGGGCTTAGGGCCAAACTGTATTTGTTTACTGCATGATTAACTCTTTGTTTATAAAGGGATTACACACTGAGTTTTTGTAAACTCACCCTTTTGTTTATCTACGCAGGTAATCCCAAATCTTAGGCGGATCGGTGTTGTGGGGGACTCCAAGGTGGCCACACGACCGCACATGCTTCCATATTTGCCTTTAAATGTACAAGTAATTTAATTTGGGTATTTGTTTATGTAATAAGGCCTCTTTAAATTTTTAACTTTTACTTTCGGGTTTTATTTATTTTGATTCATATCTGTTAGTAGTAGGACGCGGGTTTTTAAAAAGATAAATGCTTTTCAAAACACCACGTTTACGCAACATATTTTAAAAGCTTCCGCAACAAACAATGTTTTAAAAAGTAATAACAATTTTAATATGATTAAAATTTTTCTAAACGACTTGAGTTTTAAATTAAACGAACATCTTTAAGATCACACAAAGAGGATAATTTGAGAATGGGTTTTTACAATATCGTACTTTGTGAAAAACACTTCAATGTGACATCGCCAGATTCAGCCATAACGTCTAGGTCGGGTTTGGGGTGTTACATTCAAGTTGGAGATCGAGTGTTTCTTAAAGTGTCACCGTGGAAAAAGGTTCTTCTATTTGGCCGTAATGGAAAGCTAGGTCCGCAATTTATCAGACTGTATGAGATCGTCGAAAGAACAGGGCCTGTAGCGTATCAACTAGCTTTACCATCAGTACTTGATAAGATTCATAATGTCTTTCACGTTTCTATGCTACATCGAAACAGATCCAATCCGGCACATGTGATTTCTTCGATAGATGTTGAGATACAGACTGATTTTACGTATAGCGAAGAACCGATCAGGATTTTAGCTCGTGAAATCAAAGAATTGAGAAATAACGCATAGCCCTAGTGAAGGTTCTTTGGCATAAACACTAGATCGAGGAAGCTACGTGGGAGCCCGAGGAAACAATGAGAAAATAGTACCCTAACCTATTCACTAGTAAGGTTTTCAGGGACGAAAATCCATAAGGGGGAGAGTTGTAACAACCTGTTTTTAGTTAAATCGGAGCAGTGGTTTTGGGGCCACAAATCCAAAGTCAAAATATTTATTTTATTATTATTTTAATGTTTATAGCATTATAGCATGTATGTGTGAAAATTTCATGAAAAAATTTTATCGTTTAAATGGTTAGTTTGAGAAAGAGGATTAGTTTGAGAAAAAGGACTAAATCGCGTAAAATGCAGAAGTATTATTTTATTAGCTAAAGGTGTCAAATAGCTATAGAAACTTAAAGTTATGGTCCTTATGTTGTAATTAGACCATTAAATTGGTGAGTGGACATATATGGACATGTTATAAATAGCTTTAAAGGTTATTTATTAAAGGTTAATATAGTAATTATAAAATAACTTAAGTTAAAAATGATAAAAACAATTTGCCTTCATCTTCATAAAACACCACCACTGAATTTAGGGCTGAAAAACACCATTTGAGAGCTTGGACATTCGGCTATGGTGTCTTGAACATGTAAGTCTATTTTTAGCTTCGTTTTTAATTATTTAGACGTTATTGAGATTGTTGCTTCGTAATGTAGCTAGCCCATACCCTAGATTTCAAAATTGTTAAAGATTTATCATGTTTTCATTATTGAATGCTTGAGTAATTTGATGAATTATGATAGATTTGGAAGGTTTAATGTTAGATTAATAGTTTTTGTAAACTTATTTTTAACAAAAATGTCAAAAGGGGATTAAACTGAGAAAATGTGAAATGTGGTGGTTAAAAGTGTGAATAAATTGAAAATATGGGCTAACATGGGAATGGGTAATATTCAACTAGCATGAAATTGTACTAAATTACATGAATTTGCAATTGTATATGATAAGGACTAAATTCTAAAAATGTAAAAGTTTAGGGGCAAATGTGTAAAATAGCCCTAAGATGTGTTTTGGACTAAATTGAATAAATAGTTGATTAAATAAGATAATTTTTATACTATATAGATCAAGATAAGTCAGGATTGGGATTAGATTGAGAAAAAGGGATTAGACGGGGGAAAAGAAAAAGTGAACGAATAGTCGATAATTTCCATCCGAGCAACTCGAGGTAAGTTCGTATAATTAGAATTGAACTTTTAAATACTTGTAATTATTTGAAATGAATGTATATAATTGAGTAATTGAACTACTTGAAATACAAATGCCTTATTGATATAGTGTGATGGTTATCGAGCCCAGTTTGAACTGTAGAAATTCGTAGGATACAAGTGACATGTCACTAGGGTTACCATTTAGGTTGAGATCTTGCATGTCTTGCGGACTCACCACATCTCGTATAAGCTTACCAATATATCAGCTCGTAAGAGCTTACTGTTTTCAGCTCATCAAAGTTTACCATTTCAGCTCAATAGAGCTTACTATCCATCAGCTTAGGAGGAGCTTACTGATCATAGCTCAAAAGAGCGAAAATGATAATAAATTGATGAGTTATTGATTTATATACGTAATGTTTATCACCCAAGTATCCCTTGAAATTCTAATAGGTTCAACGGGCATAAATTCTGTTAGTGGTTATGTGAAAAAGCTATGTGTTCAGATGAATTACTGTTATATGGATGAAGTACTGTTTAAATGGATGAGTTACTATTATCTAATGGATGATTACATGCACTTATGTGACTAACTTGTTGATGAATGCTTGTGTATAGGCATTTGGCATGTGAATTTGATATACTTTGTTTAATTATTTGATTATGTATAAATGGTAAGTTAAATTCTGAATTATACGGGCTTACTAAGTTATAAAGCTTACTCTATTTCTTTTCCATGTTTTATAAAGGTTTGATAGCTCACTCGATTAAGATAAGTCGGAGTTACGCATCACACTATCCAATTGCCGATCGGTACTTTTGAACTTATGGATATATGTAAATATAACATGTACAGGCTAGTTATAAAGATGATAGTTATGGTTACTTGAGCTAGTGATTTTGGTACATGTTGTGGTATAAGATAAAGCCATGTGATTTGGCTTAGCTTTATTTAATGTTTTGGAAGTGTATATGTATTTAATATGTATGTTTTGGCAAGTAGTAAATGGAATAGAAATATGCAATGTTGTCTTGATATGTGATAGGCATATGAATGGAAAATGATTGTAGTTGAATTGGTTTAATATGTGTATGAAATGTTATAGAGTGCCTGCCTATTGAGTTATAAAATGTTACAATTTGTGCTTGTGCAGGTATGTAAAAATAGGGTGGCAAAATGGCTTTGCAAATAGCCTATTTTTGTCCACATAGGCGGAGACACAGGCATGTGTCTCGACCGTGTGTGACACACGGTCATGTTACAATGTCGTGTGTCTCCTGGTGTTGAAATTAAAATCAAGTTAGTATACTCCACACGGCCTCACACACGGGCATGTGACTTGACCGTGTGGCATAAGTTAGTATACCTTACAGGTTTGGCAGGGCCTGGCACACGAGCGTGTGTAGCAACTTCGAAGGGCACATAGGCTAGACACACGGGCTTGTGGTTGGCCATGTGACCCAAGTCAGTTTGTACCCCCTGTTTTTACACAGCTAGTGACATGGGCGTGTGTCCTCTGTTTGAAGCAAAATTTTCTATGTTTCCCAAATTTGTTCTGAATTATCTATTTAGTTCCAAACTATTTCTAAAGCATGTTTTAGGTCTCGTAGGCTATTATAAGGGACAAATTGATTGAACTTTAATGATGATTGCATGAAATGATTGAATGCATGATAAAAGTACGTTTATTTGTATTGTAAGTCCAGTCATGCTCTGTAACCCTATTTTGATGTTGAATACGGGTGAGGGGTGTTACAATTCTCATACTCAATCATCTCTTTCATTTACCTATTAAACCATTCGAAATAGAAGTCAAATACTCAAGGTATCACATGATAAGTACCTATACCATGTCACGAAGCCAAATCAAGGTAACTTGTTCAAAGTACTAATATCATGGCCCGAAGCCAAATCAACCGATATGCATGGTCCAAAGCCAAATCAGTTTATCTCACACCTAAAGTGCTATATCATGGCCTGAAGCCAATATCAAAGTATCCCTAATGACATGTCACTAGTATTCTAAACTATTCCTAAGGTTCAATCGGGATTCCAACTGTCGAATTATCATTGAGTCATTTCCAAACTTGTCTGTACTCACATAATCACAATTTATGCTATATCAAAGATTATAGAATACGTTTGAAATAAAATTATAACATACGAACTTACTTCGGATGTGTAAACGACGAAATGAGTTGATTAGTCGATAACTTTATCTTTTCCCCGTTCCAAGTCCGTATTTCTCCTATCTTGATCTAAATATAATCAAAATTAACTTATTTAATCATCTCTCTATTCAATTTAGTCCAAAACACATTCTAAAACACATTTACACTTTTGCCCCTAATATTTCACAATTTTCACAATTTAGTCCTTATTTTATAAAATCACAAATTAATGAAATTCCAAATATACCCATACTAGCCTAATTATTATTATACCCTTAGGAGGCCATATTTTCATTTATTTCACATTTCAACCACAGTTTCAACATTTCTCAATTTAATCCCTATTTTGCATTTTCATTAAAAATCATTTAACAAAACTTGTATATCTATTAACAAGCATTCATAACCTATCAAGAAAATTTAAAATACACATGTATAACCTTTAACAATTTTGCAAAATAGCCCCTAGGCTAGCTAGTACTAGATGCAATGATCACAAAAACATAGAAATCATTAAAAACTGAGCAAAAATGGACTTGCAATTAGATCATGAAGTGGCCGAATGTTAAAACCCCAAATTTGGATTCTTTTATTCTTTAAAATCGGCTAGGTTGAAGATGAATAAGATTTTATGGCTTTGTTTTATTTTAATTAAACTTTAATTTCCAAATTACCTAAATAACCTTATTAATAAACCATTTCAACACCTAATAATGTGTCCATATAAGTCCAATCATGTTTCAAATGGTCAAATTATAACATAAGAACCTCTAAATTAATATTCCATAGCTATTAGACACATTTAACTAATAGAACATCATTTTTTGCACTATATATGATTTAGTCATTTTTATCAAATTGACCATTCAAACGATAAAATTTCTTAACTAAATTTTCACACAATCACTCAATCATGTTGTAAACATTAAAATAATAATAAAATAAATATTTTGACCTCGAATTTGAGGTCCTGAAACCACTGTTCTAATTTGACTAAAAACGGGTTGTTACATCTAGTGTGAGCATTATATGTGATGTGAGATTGAGACAACTTCGACTATATTTGTGGTACTTAGGGTGCAAGATTCCCAAGTATCCGATAGTATTCCGAATGGTTCAACGGGTAAATCAATGATGTGGATGAGTGTGTATTTGATACAAGGTGGCATAGGTATGTACATAAACCGTACAAGCATTGAATCGAAGAAACTTGTGAAATGTATAACTAAACTTGTGAATAGAAATTGTAGTAGGTTAATGGTTTAAATTGAGATATGTTATGATATGTTTCAATTGCTTAAATTGTGCATATTTGATAAGTTAAGTTTATTGCTATACGAACTTACTAAGCTTATAGCTTACTTTGTTTATTTTTCGTGTTTTAAGTGAATTCAAAGCTAGCTCAGATTGGGGGACCGTCAGAGACTTCATCACACTATCCAACTATCACTTGGTACCTTTGAACTTAAGCATCTTGGGTATATGGCATGTATAGGATTATGATCATTTTTTATATATAGTTTGGTAAGGAATTTAGCCATTTGAATTGACTTGTAAATGTCTAAAGTTTGGTTTTGTATATAGCCATGAGAGTTGGCTTATTTTGGTTGATTTGGTTGTGAATATAATTGTGCAAATGGCTCTTGTTATGTGCTTGATTTTGGATATGTGATGTTAGTTGGTATTAGTAATTAGGGGTGTTAAATGGTTGAGAATTGAATTTGGTATGTTTGTGAGATTAGGCTAAATGATGCATAGTTAAAAGTGATTGTATTGTTGATTTGAAATTATTAGTTTTTTGTATGATTTGAATGGCACATTGTGGTATTAATATGTTTGGTATTGGTTGGTATTGAAATGGTAAAAATTATGCTCGTTTAAGGTTGGTTGAATGTCTAATTATACCATGTTTTTAAGCCAATTGGATTGGTTTAGGTGTGTGCAAGTTTGGGTGGCAAAATGGCTTGGTAAATAGCTTATTTTTGTCCACATGGGCAAAGACAATAGCATGTGTATCCCCTAGTGTTAAATTAAAAATTAAGTCAACATACTCCACATGGCCCAACACACGGGCGTATGACTGGGCCGTGTCGCATAAGTCAGTATACCCTACAGGTTTGGCATGGCCTAGCACACAGCCTGGCACACGGCGCGTGTGTAGCCATTTTTAAGGCACATGGTCTAGTTACATGGGCATGTGTGTTAGCCGTGTGACCCAAGTCAAAGGGTTACACGGGGTTAGACACGGGCTGGGACACGGCCATGTGATCCCATTTCAAATATCCACACGGCCTGTGACATGGGCATGTCTTTGGCCGTGTGAGACACACGGCTGGGGCATACGGCCATGTGTCTCCTATAGTTTGAAAAAATTTCTAAGTTTCGTAAAATTTTTCTAAGTTTTCAATTTAGTCCTGAACCACCCCAAATGTATGTTTAGGGCCTCGTAGGCTTGTATTAGAGACAATGTGATTGAGTTTGAATAATGATTGCATGAAATTTGAAAATGTATGTGAAATGAATGTTTAATTGTTTTATAAGTTCGGTAATGCTTCGTAACCTTATTCTGGCATTGAATACGAGTGAGGAGTGTTATACTTATTGGTATCAGAGCTACGATTTAATCGATTCTCGGACTAATGTAGCATATGTGAGAGTCTAGCTATACATGCCATATATAACCTGTGATAGTGTGATATCTCCTAACAGTTTAAATCGTATTTTCGTATAGTAAATGGATCCCAGTCGAACTGTAGCTGATGATGTTGAAAGTAATGCGCTAGTCTCCATTCATGGAGCAGCGCAATCAGAGTCGAGACCCATATCGAGTAGCCAGGGAGGAGAGACTAAAGAAACCTTCTTCTAAATGATGAATAAGTGGTTTACAGAGTTTTTTCAAACAAATCCGGCTGCTCAGCAACCTCCACCCCCATCTGATCCCCAACCAATTCCCATAGCTTCTCATGATTTTGGATAACGAAAAGCCAACAGATAAAAAAATTCAGTTTCTGGTAGTTTTAGATAATTAAAGACGTAGCTGATATGGCCGAGGACAAGGGTGATGATTTGTTGCTCTCCACATAATCCGGTTGAAGGTGGAGTCGTGTGAGATGTCAAGCATGTGCCTGATTTATAGAATCTAGTTCCTTTTTTGGTTTTTGAGGCTCGAATGATTCGCAGAGTGTTTAGAAAAGGTTGGTCGCAAAGGGTTATAGTTAGGTGGAGAGAGTCGACATTTTCTCTTCTGTTGAGGTATTACTGGCCCTTGTTGCATTATACAACTTTGATTTGAAGATTAGGAGTCTTTCAGTTTCCAAGTTCGAGCATGGTTTAGACTTGGTTGACATTCTTCAAAATTCAAGTTTGGCCCGTGACAAAGCATGGAAAATGAGGAATGGTAAGTATGAGTCAAGGTGAAAATTTGGAAGGTGTGCCTTGCATTTATTAGACATTTTACAGGCACTTAGGAAGACACTCGACAATTTACCGAAAAAGAGATAAAAAAAAGGCGATGTCATGACAAAACCACAAACGAATGTGGCGGGGATGTCGTGACGAGCATGTATGAGACATCATAATGATTTCTCCAAGTTATGCAACCCATTTTAGACTTCAAACAAGACTGTTTCTCCCAGTTGGACTCTAATTATTTCAAGGATATTTTAGTATGATTAGAACTCTAATCTAAACCTATTTAAAAAGGCCATCCTTGTTTTGACATGTCAATTTGTGACAGCCCTAATTCGACCCTAGTCGGAATGTGGTTTCCGGACCATAAAACCGAGTCATAAAATTTATTTAAAATTTAGTTGCATATCCTTTATGTGTATTAGTGCATGTGTGAAAATTTGATGTTTTAATTTAGACTTATGAATGTGAATTTTTCTTGAAATGACTTAGTTGAGAGTTAGAAAACATGATAGGTAAATTGTAAGGACCAGATAACTACAAAGTGTGAAAGCTTGGGTTTGCATGTCAAAATACCCAAAAATTCAATAAGTGGCCAGCCAAGTGGTGATGACCCTCCACTAAGTTTAATTAATTATAATATTTGGCTAGAAAATGATTGAAATATTCAAAATAAAAATGATTTAATAAGAAAAATAGATGAATAAAGAAGAAATTCAAGGAGAGAGAGAGGGTGTTCATCTTCTTCTTCCTCCAAAAACCGAAACAAAAGAAAAGAAAAAGGAAAATTCTCATTAAGGCAATTCAGCACTACTTCTTGCTAGTAGGAGGTAAGTTTTGAAGTGTTAGTTAATTCTTCTTATATGTTTAAGTTAATTTGTAAATGTATTTTGGCAATATTAAGAAAAAATTCAAACTTTTATGGTGGTTGGGCACTAAGCCGTGTATCAAAGTACTAGAATTAGTAGTTGTTTTCATGTATTATTGGATAAATAGACGATAGAATGGGGTTAAATTTGTTGAATTAGTAATTGGATAATACTTATGTATTCGGCTATGTAACACCCCGAATTTGGGCCTAGAAGTATTGGGCCTTGAGTGTGAGTCCGTAAGGAGGTTTTATATAGGTATTTAATTGTGCAATGAAATGACACAATTAAATGTTTGCTTTAGTGGTTAATGGCTTTGAGAAGTGTTAGAGAAATCTTGGGTTCAAACTTGGGCTTTAGCAAAAATTTTGGTATTAAGTGAAAAAAACCTGGATGCTTGGATGAGGGTTTTTAAATTATTGTGTTAAATAAATGACACAAGGAAGCTTGTAGTCTAGTGGTTGTGGCGTCATTAAGGTTGTATGGGAGCCTGGGTTCAAGCCTTGGCTCTTGCAATTTATTTTGGGTTTTTTAAAGGGAACCTGGACTTTGGCCTTTAGACCTTATAATTAATTGGGGATAAAATATGACACAAAAAGCCTTGTGGCTTAGTGGCAAGTAGCGTGTGGAGCATTTAAAGGGAGGCATAGGTTTGAATCCCATGGTAAGCAAAGAGCATTTATTTTGCTAACAGGGGGCAGCAAGAGTTGGTGTTGAATTTAAACTCTAATGTTGGAGGGATCCCACATCAGGAAGCTAATATAAGAGTGGTTGCGAAGCTGGCTTTAAATAGAGGGAACCATAAGGAGAGTAAATGTACCTTTCTTGGCTGATCCCTTTCGCTGTATGGCGTGCTCGTTTGGGTTGGGCGTCGGCTAAGAGTGCTCGGAGCGTGGATTAACTCCAGTCTCCTATCAGGTGTGTATTTCTCACTACTCTAGCTGTAGGATGGCTACTTCGGGCAGCGATGGGTCGAAAGGGGCCATGTGGGCCCAATGGGCCTACGGGCCCAATTGGATAAGTTGTTTGATTGTGTAGTAAATATTAGACTAGGCTAGGTGAATCTCATATCTGTGGCTAGATTTGGGCTAAAAGGGCCACACGAGCGTGTGGGCCCATTTGGGCCGAGAATAGGCTTTAGGCCCATTCGTATTGTTATCCCTGTTTAGAATACTTTAGTTTACCAAATTACTGAAATACCCTCAACTTGTAAAATTACCAAAGTACCCCCGATTTACAGAATTACCGTTTTACCCCCGATTTACATAATTATCGTTTTACCCCCGATTTACATAATTACCGTTTTACCCTCGACTTACAGAATTACTGTTTTACCCTTGATTTACAGAATTATCGTTTTACCCTTGATTTATAGAATTATTGTTTTACCCTTGATTTACAAAATTACTGTTTTACCCTCGATTTACAAAATTACTAAAATACCCTAGTCTGTAAAATTACTAAAATACCCTTGGTTTGTAAAATTACAGAAATACCCTCAATTTGTAAAATTACCAAAATACCCCTAGTTTGTAAAATTACCAAAATACCACTGGTTTGTGAAATTATCGAAATACCCTCAATTTGTAAAATTACCAAAATACCCCTGATTTACAAAGTTACAGAAATACCCTTGACTTTCTAAAAATTATAGAAATACCATTGGTTTACAAAATTACTAAAATACCCTTGGTTTGTAGATTTACCAAAACACCCTTGTAGGATGAAATGACTAAAATACCCCTATTAGGTAAAAAGACCGTAAGGCCCCTATAGGGTAAAGAGACCGTAAAGCCCCTGTAGGGTAAAGTGACCGGAATACCCCTGTATGGTAAAATGACGAATATGCCCTTATGTTCCGTATGACTGATGTGCTTAGGATTTACATATATTGATATTGGATTAGTTAAGTTTGAGTGATAGGTGGTGGTTATCGTAGGGGATTGATTTTGGAAACGTTTCAACTTCAACTCGTAACAGGTGTGTACTAACCCTCGTAATAGCTTAGATTAATATTTGCTGAAAAGCCGAAAGCTTCATATTTTAGTGATTCGGAATTAATATTTAGATCTATTTTCTACGCACGTTTAAGTTGGATTCACAACGGATATGGGGTAGGAAGGTATTTGGAACGTTCTTCAACGAGTAGATCTCTTGGTAAGTATTCGAACCTTCTTTCCATTTGTATCTTGTGGTTTAAGAAAAGCTGAAAACCCCTCTGTCGACTAAGGTTAAAAGGGTTTTTGGTGTTATTTGGTTTGTTGGTGCTAGTGAGGATTAAAGGCTACCGATCGAGGAGTGTGTGAAAAGCTTGGATCATCGGAGAGACTAAATCTAGTCATCAACTTCGGCAAAGGTATGAACCCAAGGGCCATTGTGGATGGTGGCCGAATGTGTAAGTGATGATAATAGGTAGTTTTCGATTTGGTTTAATATTAACATGGTCTAATCTATAAGTGGTTGATTATAGGAGAAATCGCATAGGAGATCTCGTCAAGGAATATCGCAAATCAGGTGTGTAACGAACCCTTTTTCATAGCTTAAAGCAATAAATGCCGAAAAGCCGAAATGCCGAAATTCTGGCATTTCGAGGACTTGTGAGCAAGCGGACGCTCACTAGTTAGTTAGAATCGATGAGATGATGATTGGGAACAATGGAAACGGTAAGGACGTGTTTTTGGCGTTCACGGTAAGTTGGGCCTCGAGGGGTTGAAATAGGGCCCAATAGGCTTTCGAGCCCATTTGGGTAAAATTAGTAGAAAATGAAAATCTGTTAAATTGCATGTTAAGACTGTTAATACTGTTATGGATATAGGCTAAATGGGTCTAGATGATGAAATTGGCTAAGTAGGGCCCATTAGGGGTTGTAGGCCCAATAACTCGATTTTGCTAAAAATGGGCCAAAATCACTGTTTGTACCCATGAATTGTTAGTAACCGTTGATGAACATGGAAACCCTAATTTTTGGTAAAATTACAAGATTACCCTTATAACATGAAAATGACCGTTTTGCCCCTAGGTAAAAGTGACCATTATACCCCTAGGGTTTATATATGAACTTAATGCATGGGATTTTGATAAACATGATATGTATGATATGCACATGACATGTATGATATGCACATGATATGTATGATATGCACATGAGATGTTCATAAATGCATTGGGTTGGGTTTTTATATGGATGGAAGAAGTGCAAAAGGGCTTATGCCCTAGTTATTAAAGGGCTTATGCCCCAGTTATCAAAAGGGCTTATGCCCTAGTTATCAAAAGGGCTTACGCCCCAATTATTAAAGGGCTTATGCCCCAGTTATTAAAAGGGATTTTGCCCCAGTTATTAAAAGGGGCTAGGCCTCCAGATATATGATAAAGCAGCTATGCTGCCAATGGAAAGTTATGGCGGGGTGCATCGAGTTAATCCCCACATGGTGTGCTGGTTGGTACGGGTGGAGAGTAGCGGATGGTGGGTTGAGTAGTCTCCCCAAATGGGCTTGCATTCTTTCATTGACATTATATGTGATATTGAAATGGGCCTATGGGCCATACCGTTTACAGTAAAGGCTTCGGCCCAGTGTTATGAAATATGAAATATGAAAAGGGCTATGGCCTAGTACATGTTTGAGATTGGATTTGGGCTTAGACCCAACAGGCTGTCATTGTTTTAGGCTCTGAAAGGGGCTTGTTGCACACTGAGTTCCCAAACTCACCCCCTTTCTTTAACCTTGCAGGTTAGCCTTGATGTCGGGACTTGGAGCCGGAAGGGATTCAGAGTAGCCACGGTGATCGTCTTTTGGCTTTTAAACAAGCGTTGGTTTTCATTAAATTTCTTTTAATTATTATTTATTTTTAGGTTGTAATAAGGCCATTTTAACTTTTCTTTTATTTCTTATCGGGATTATTTTATTTTTAATAACTTGAAACCTGGTTGATAATTGTTCAAATGGGCTAGACTTAGGACGTGTTTTCAAAGCGATACTTGTTTTCAAAATATCTCAACACTACGATTAATCGATTTATCAAAGACGACCACTTAAACAAATTTAAACTCGATATAACAAAGTGTGGCTATGGCTATGGGCATGTCTAGGATTGGATCCAATCAAAGAGCTTGGTACTTAAGCAGCCCTCATGGCTCACCTCCTCTGTCTCGGATACCTACCTGGTGCCCAGCTTCCATACACTTTGTTAACTCAACAAAATATATGGTTTTAAAACACTAAAATGGAACGTGGGTTTTCAACTCCAATGTGGCACGTCAGATTCGGCCATAACGTCTGGGCCAGGTTTGGGGTGTTACAGGCTATATGGGGTTTAAATGGAAGGTTCATTTGATTTGTTTTATCCTTGTATGAGAAGTGGTTCATTGTTAAGGCCGAATGAGTCATGCTAGATTAGTTGAAAAAAAATGTTCATGTTATGAGGTAATTTGAGTAATTGACCGAAACATGGAAGGAAGGGTAAGATTTATAAATTATGTTTTAGGAGTGAAAGGTATAATGAAAATTGTATTAAGTTTAATGTGCATACTTTAGTCTAAGTGTGGTGGAGAATTCGGCTAAGATAGTTGGAATGTGTGTGTTGTCGATTTTTAAATTTAGATTATGGGAGTGGCTATAATGGGCATTAAGATGTTGAACTTAAGAAATTAGAAGTATATGAACTTGATAGTATTTAAATGATAGTACGAATAAATGGGGAGCTTTTGCTAGTTTAGAAGTATACGGTCAAAATGTTTATGAAGTGAAATTATGTGTTAAATGACAAAATGATGACCAAATGTTATTTTGATAGTGATAATACATTCGGCTTTGAGATATAATATAAACATTAGTTGAGATTTTGATATTTGGAACAAGGAGGGTTGTAAGAAGAAGTGGAATCATTAAATTTATATATTTATGAATATTTTGCAAGGTAAATTAAACTATTAAATTTATTTATTCTAGCTCAAGAATCTAAAAGAGGGGAATCAAGCAAAGGCAAAGCAAAGAATATTGAGTAGTCGATTGGGAATCATTTCATCCGACATAAGGTAAGTCCATAAGCATTCATAGGTTGATTAACTTAGAATTAAATAATACTAATGTATCATGAAAGGATTTCTATGATGGTATTCTTTGGAGTGGTACACGTATTTATATGTGTGGTTGTATATACTATTTGATTTAAGTAAATTTCCCTATCATATGAGTCGATATTGGCACTAAGTGTGCGGATTTGAATGGCACTATGTGTGCGAAGTCGAATGGCACTATGTGTGTCGGCTTGAATATCAATACATGAGTGAATTTTCAATGCACTATGTGTGCAGTTTATCATAGCACTATGTGTGCGCTTTTGATTAGTGTTATGTGGGCGAAAACGGTTGAGGATATATAGCATGCCGGGAAGGAATGGCGCGCAAGGACTATTATCGGAACAATTGAATTTTGAGATATGAAACATATATGTATGGAACCATCTAGTTTATCATTGTTTTATACTCGAAGAAAGTATTTAAATTGTTCGGTTGTTCTAGGTATTTAATTGGATATCTAGATTTGGCTTGGGGTTCAATCGATAATATAAATAATTGTGGCATAGATCGGTATGGATGAAATAGTTACTCTTTCATTATTTTGCATATTATTACGTGTTTAATGGTCTCTATTATATTGCTTATTGCTTACTGAGTTGAATACTCATTTGGTGTGTTTACTTGCCTCTTATTTAGATTTCTTTGATCCAATTCTTGTGTTCGGGACCATCGTTGAAGTCATCACATCAGCCTGCAACGTTTTGGTACCTTTTTCTTAGTTGATCTTAGAGGAAACATTATGGCATGTATAGGCTGGAACATATGTTTTGTAGTGTTGATTTTGGTTATGTATTAAAAGCCATGCAAAAATGGCTTGATATATATATATTTTTTGACTCAGTTTTATGTGTGTTTTATTATGATGTTTTCGTTCTTGGTTTGACATATGTGATTATGTTTGATGATGATTGGTGTTGAGGTAAGAAATTTGTGTAATGGAGATGACTATATTATTTAGGTCTGAATTCGGTTTTGAGTGAATTATCGCTTAAATCTTTTGATAAATACGCCTTATGATATGATAGTATAAAATCATTGAAATAGTTTTGGAAGTGTATTTAAGTATTCATGTAAATTGTAAAGTATTTGTGGCTCGGCCGTTTGTATATAATTGATATTATTCATGCTAGAGTTAACATGAGCTTATGGTTGCAGTAGATGGTCGATTATCAAAACTGATGCTAGAACGTGTGTACATGTGGTGTTCGACCATAATGTTTTTAAATTGAATTTTACTTATAGCTTACTTGTGTATAAGGTACATATACTTTGGTTAATATGATAGTTAAACTTTTGCATGCTATATATATGCTTATGACTCGAATTGCGATGAAATATTCAGAACTGTATACTTATTTAGTAATGCCTCGTAACCCCATTCCTGCGATGGAATACGGGTTAGGGGTGTTACACAATTAGTAAGGATTTTTCTTGAATGCGACAAGATGTAGTTGCATATGAGTTTTAGTGAGAGTTTCGTGGAAACTATGGAGATAATTTTGTTCCCGAGTTAAGGCTTTATTTTTGGGGTTTGGGTTTGTATGTTTAATACATTCAGGTTTATTTTCTCCATATTGTACTCTCATTTGTTTACTTATTAGTGAAAAGTTGAAGCCTCATTTGTTCGTGGTATTTCCCTCTTTGAAGGTTTTTCACGTAAAATATTTGTGTTCGTTCTTCTCCACTTTTACTATCTTGTTGTTTATACGAGTCTATCTCCAATAGTACACATGTCGATGCACAATCAAACCTCAATAAAAAATAAAAAGAAATCACATGTAAATTCTCAAAATCAATAGAAAGTAACACAAAATTCACATTGAACCTATAAAAAGAACAACTTTGAGCCCCAATAAATATGAAGAAGAGAAAAAGTTTGTTGTGATTTTGGTTTAAGACATGCAAGAGTATTTTGAACATGAAATTCATGGAGGAATAAGAGAAGAATGGTTGTGGCCGGAAGGAGTTCTATTTTTTTTTTTAAACTTCAATTGTAGATTTACAACTATATGAGTTGTTTTAGAGAAAACTAATTGGAGATAAAAAAGAGGAGATTAAGAACTTTTTAGAAATGAATTTTGTTGGAGAAAATAGATGTCGATCGGCGATAATGGATGACAACTACCATAGGGGAGAATGATCCATTTTTTAAAACTAAAAATGTGCTGATGAATGTTTATAGTTTTATTAGAGAGGGAGAGAATTTGAAAGTGAAGCTTGATTACATAGAGAAAAAAACTATTAGAAAATATTAAAAAGGAAAAAGAATTATACAATACTAATTTTTTATATATATTTAAAAAAATATTGTAATTAAGATATTTAATACTCCCTAACTAGTATTAAATAACTTTTTTAACATTAAATGCTAGAGCTATCACATTAAAATAATATTTAATTTGTATGGTTTTTATGTGAGCTTGTAGAGGTGTGCATGGGCCGGGCGGCCCGGCCCGGCTCGAAGGCCCGCCCGAAAAATGGGAGGGTTTGGGTAAAAATATAAGCCCGAAAAACGGGCTTGGACAAAAAACGAGGCTCGTTTAGAAAACGGGTCGGGCCTCGGGTAAGATTTTTTTGGCCCGGGCTCGGCCCGGCCCGGCCCGGCCCGATTTTAATATTAAATTATTTTAATTTTTTAATTTTTAATTTTAAATAACTTTAGTACTTTTACTTTATTTTTTTGTTGTTTTGATGTTATTTTGATATTGTAAAACTTTTGTTATTAATATAATTTAATTCTTGATTTAATTTTAATTTGTTTCAATTTTTCAATTTTAATATAATTACTTTTTATTATATTTTTAATTTATATATTATTTTAATAATTATTTTAGTCCCATTATTTATTTATTTTTTGTTTTAATATTTATTTTTATGTTTTAAATGTATTTGATTTATTATATTTTAAAGTTTTTATTTAATAAAAAAGAAAAAAAATTAATATGACCGGGCCGGGCCGGGCCTGGCTCGGGCCTACCATTTTTTTCTCGGGCCCGGCTTGGACAAATTTTCAACCCATATTTTGGGCCGGGCCGAGCTCGGGCCTTGAAAACGGGCAGAAAATTTTTTATGGGCCCGACCCGAACCAGGCCCGGCTCGGCCCATGCACACCTCTATGCGCTTGTGTTGGGTAATTTTTTTTTCTAAATTATAGAATAAAAAATCAAATGTTAGTATATGCTCAGCTTTTTGTATACGTGGAATTTAATTTTTATACTTTTTAAGGATTTAATTTTTCTATTTTTTAAATTTAAAAAGTTAAATTTATTTGTTATTCTTTTATGAAATTTATTGTTGTGACATTTTGAAATTAAAAAAAAGAATTCACTCGATATCTTTGTAACAAAAAAATATTATAATGTACATGAATTTAATATAAAAATTTAAAGGTGTTAACAATATTAAAAAAAAATCACATAAACATTTTTATTAAAATAAAATATTTAGTTTAACTAATAACATTATAAAAAGTTAATGTACCAAATTATATCAAAATTAAAATATAAAGATTAGATTTCATAATTGAGTGAAATTTAAGAATTAAATCAAAATTTAACCATTTTTATATAATCTCAGAAAAATGAGGGATTAGAATTGATATTTCGCAATTAGCTTCTAATTTCGAGAGAGAAGGGGGGGAGGTAACAATTGCCATTGGAGTATATGGCAGGTTTCGAGTAAAAAGTTGAGGGATTACAATTGATATTTGGCTATTAACTTCTCTTGTAAAAGAAAAAGAAAACAATTGACATTGAAGTATTGAACATGTATCAAGTAAAATGTAGAGGGATTAGAATCGAATTTGATCATTAGTTTGTCATGTCAAAAAAAATAAAAGATAAAAATAAAACCATTAACTTTGGACAGGTGTCATGTACGGAAGGCTTTAGGACTTCTAGTAGTATAGATAGAGATATTAATATTATATATTAAAATATTCTCAAAGTTGTTATGTATTAAAATAATATTTATGGGAAGTAATAAATAGATAAATAATATTTATGTATATTATAATATTATATTTGTGACTTAAATATTAATTATTACATATTATTATTTCGATCATATTTTGATATAATTTTACTTAGAAATATTTTATAAATTATATAAAAAATTATAAATGATTTAATCATAATATTTTTCATTTTATTAAAAAATAATGTATTTTGAAAGATTAAAAAAATAATTTATATTATTTATTAAATCTTTGACTGAGTTAATGTCACTCTCAAATGAGTCACCAATTTAATTAGAAAATTACAAAAATATCATTTCATAATTTAAAAAATTATATAATTTTAAGATATTTTAGTATTTTATTTTAACAAAAATAACAATTAAAATATATATACGATGAAATTTAAACATATAATAATTGAATTATTAAAATTTTAAATTTATCACTCAATTAAAATTTTATTTTAATATATTTTAAACATTTTTTAATATATATAATTTATTATCTCCATCACTTGTTAGTTAACTCGATATTATCTCATAATTGATGACAAAACTATCATAAATAAATATAATATATTTAATATTATTTGAGATATATTTATATATTAAATTTTTTTACACAATTTAATTTAATATTTTATTGTTATAATTAATTAATTTCAAATATGTTTTTTTAGTATAAATAAAAAATTATTTGGTTAAAATTTTCATTTTTCGTCCATTCCTATATTTCTTTTCCATTTTCACCTAATAGCAACTCCATTGCCGCTCTATTCTGTTCCGTTCCATTCATCTCATTTGCCGGCTCGGGCTCTAGTAAACTGCAATTGGACGGTTTTCATTTCTAAACCTTTTCCCCCCAAATTTCTGATACTTGTACTGGTGAAAATGGAGGCATTGGGCGGTAATGGCGCGTTTTGGGGTTGGAAACTTCCAGAGATAAGAAACACAAAGAGGCCGTTTCCGTCAAAGTCGAAATCCTCGGATTCATCCGCAGAGTCAACGGGCAGTCGAGGCTACCGTTTCCCGTTGAAGCAAGCGGTGACAGCTTCCTCACTCGCTCTCACAGGCGATACTATTGCTCAACTAAGCTCCCATTGGAGAAAACGGAAAGATTCCATTTCTGGTTCCAGTGATACAAGTAAGGTAATATTCTCAAATTTATGCTTTAGTTCTTTATTTTATATATATTTCTAAGCAATTTCTTTTTGGGGTTAGTGAGAGAGAGCTTGAAACATTTTGAATTGTTGGAATTTTTTTAGGAAGTGTAGGACGTAGTAGTCTCTAAAATTTGGGACATTATGGCTCTCGCGCATCTGCTTTTATGTGTGTGTGTGTGTGTGTGTATATATATATACACACATTTATTGATGAACTTTCCCGTTGTTTGGAGTTTGGAACCAGTAGATTTAGCATTTTATGTTATTTAGGCTTTGAGATTGTTTATATTATTAGTCATCTTCTCTTAAATTCAATGTTGAGAGGTATTTCCCGAGCTCAATCAGCATCTGAATGTTGGGAAATCTCAATTTCAGTTTTATTGAAAATTCCCAATTTTTTGATGGAAAGTGTGTCAATAAAGTTACTTTAATTTCCAGCCATATTTGTGCTGACCAGTGCAGCATATCAGTTAAATGATTTGTTATGATGAGATTTAGGGAGTTACGAAGTTGGTGAGGATGTATGATGCCTCCTTGCAGTAGCCATGAGGTCTTTAGAAAGCATACAGGTTACTAAGGCTAGTTTATCATTGAGGTTGAAAATTGCTTTTAAAAAGTGTTGTGAAAAAGGATTTTTAAAAGGTGCTTTTGAAAAATTTGGTAGTGTTTACCATTGCTGTCAAAAGTGTTTTTGAGAAGATAAAATGTCAAATAATTTCCAGCCTTTTTGTTCTTTGTGATTGTATGATGCAACATTTAGTGTTATTCCTAAGGCACCCCAAGTGGTGAAGCTTGAAGATTCTTCTCTTTTTGTTGATTTATTCTTTTTTTTTTTCCTCAAGAAATCAGATCAGAAATCACCATAAACCCTAATCAGTAACTGCCTACATCACCGGAGTTAGAGAACATAGCCTATGAAATCGCTGCATGTGGCTTGAGTTATTAGCTTAATCTTGGGGATATGGTCTTTGGGTGGATCAAATTGTTGAAAGTGGATCTATTTACCTTTACCCTCAAACAACTGGGAATATCTTTTTGGAGCCTTGGACTGTATCTTCATGCAACACCCTACAATCCCATTTTCTATTTTTTCGGGAGGAGGGGCACTGGGTGCTGAAAGGATGTGGTCATGAATGCCATTGTGGGCAAAGACATATGGGAGACGTTGGCCACAAAATGTCAGGTTCTAGATGGAAAGGAGTACAAGTAACTTTATTTTAACAGTATTCCTAATTAGGAAATTTTACTTTTGCAAGTAAAAGTCCTTAATTTTAGTTTCTTAATTTTACAAAAATAAATTCCTATCTATTTAAGAGGATGATTCGTAGTAATAAAATAAGACAAAAATCATTCTTATTACATTGGTTTAAAACTCTTTCTTCCTAACGAGTCTTAGATTAGGAGCGCCCTTCGAGGAGTTCTATCCATCTATCTATACGCATATATTGGGAAACTAGTTCCATATATCATTATTCATGGGTTCTTCACGAGGTAAGAATAGCAACAAGGGTAAGGCTTCATTAAATGAAGCAGGTTTCCTATGAATTGCCCTGTGATATGATCCATAACTTGTGAACTTAACAACTTATCATTAATAATATGTGGAACTTGTGAAAGGAGCTCCTAACCTTAGATTTGTTAGGAAGAGAGAGTATTAAACTTTTATAATTGGATAGATTTCTATCTTATTTTATTACTATGAATCATCCTCTTAAATAGAGGTTACATAGGATTCTTGAATAATAAGACAATTAAAATTAAGGACTTTTAATCGCAATAAAAATACTAGCTGAAATAAATTCTTTTAATTAGGAATATTGTTACAATAAAATTATTTGTCTTCCCTTTCATCTTAGGCGCCTTTGACTTTTTGTTGCCTGCTGCTCCCATATGTCTTGCCTACAAAGGCATCCATAACAGATATCGGGAGTATCGATTTTCATTTACCTTGAATCATATTCTTTTATATATATTCTTAGTTTCGACAAACCTTTGGTATCTTGGTAGGATGCTTTTTATTATACTGACTTGAGTATAACAGTGTATTACTGTTATAATCTATATTCTAACCTTATTTTCATCTTAGGATATCATGCCAAGCGTCATTTCAGATCATGATTGGCTTCGTGCCTTGAGGATGACTTCTTATGGTTTCCTTTTATATGGTCCTGGTTCATATGCTTGGTATAAATATCTGGATCACTGTTTGCCACATCAGACACCACAAAATATAATTTTGAAGGTAAAGTTGTTTCATTTTCATTCTTCCATAGTGCAATGAATTTAAGGTTGGAAAATAACTGAATAACTTAATTATAAACACTGACAATATTTACTTATTGCAGGTTTTACTAAACCAGATAGTGCTTGGTCCTTGTGTAATTGGTGTTGTCTTTGCATGGAACAATTTATGGCTAGGAAAGCTCTCAGAGCTTCCTAACAAATATCAGAAGGATGCTCTCCCAACACTGTTTTATGGTAAAATCCTCATTTGATGCAATTTGCATATTGGCTTATAAAGATGTCTAGGTTTGGTGTAATTTGATATTTGTCTTTGATTCTTATGCAGGATTTAGGTTTTGGATCCCCGTCAGCTTGTTGAATTTTTGGTAAACCAGTATATTTATGTCATCTATTTATTTCAGTTTGTCATTGAATCATGGTAGTACTTCAACATAACTCCCATGTTGAAAGTAAGGAAAAAATCTTGAATACATCCATCTATTATGCTATTTCAGTTTACAATCACCCTCTTTATTTTCTCTCTCCCTTCTTTTAACCCTCAGTTTCTGATTCTCCATTTCTTCAACTTTTCTGCCTATTTCTCTGTTTCTGTCACCTACCTATGCTAAAATATCTTCTTATTAATTCCTTGTGTTTCATGTGCTTATTGGTTATTTTGACATTCCATATCTGATAATATTTCTTTGGCTCTGTTTGGTGGTTGACAGGATGGTCCCTCTTCAAGCCCGTGTAGCTTTCATGTCCGTAGGATCCATTTTTTGGAACTTTTACTTGTCGTCAACTATGAGCAAGTAGATTCAACCGCACCGCACCGCACCGCACAATTGATTGATTAATTCATGTCACATGAGCTAATGATGTATTTTTTTGTTCTTGCTCCCAGTTTTACTCCCTTTGGGCTGGCTCTATTTATGAGTTACGGTCTCTTTTGTCTGTGCGTGTACGTGTTTACGTCGGTTTTCATATATGATAAATTTGTCGTTGACCTAAAATCTGGCAGAATTCAAGCCTAAAGAAATCCAGGAATTGGATTCGCAAGTTACAATTTGTGCCATAATTTCCTCACAGTTTGAGTTGGTTCAAATATTTGCTTTGCTTGAAGTACTATCAATTTAACTACTAATATTGGATTCAAATACAATACAAAATTTTTATAGGATTTGTTTAATTTACGAAAGAGGCTTCTAAAATTATGATTTTCTTTTTTTTTTGGGTGTTTTGGCGCTTGTTTTAGGGGGGAAAAAGGGTACTTGTTCCATAAAAAATAAACTACATGTCAATGTAAGTTTTATGTTTTCTGAAAACTTGTAAAGACAATTTTAGGAAACTAAGCCAAAGTAAAAAAGATTAATCTTTGTTAAAAAGAAATAGATCCATTTCTATGGTCATAGTAATAGATCCATTTCTATGGTCATAGTCTCCTAATTTTTTTTTTGGGATCTAATAAACTTCATTATATTAAGGCTTTATTCATGTTTTAGCTTTCAAATTACCTTAAAAATCCTATGAACCGCCACTGTTGAATATTTCAAACTTTTTAGCTTTTTCTTCTTACTGATTTCTTTTTTTCGTTATTAAAAAAAATGATTTATCATATTAAAATATCTTATATATAGAACAGATGTCCAATTTTGATTGGGTTTTTTTTTTAACACTATTAAGTATGTGGACCCAAAATATTAACAGAAATAAAGTTCAGTAGGACAAATAATTTAGGTACCTATATGAGAAAATAAGTATAATTTAGGGGTTAAAACATGAATAAAGCCTCATATCAATACTGAAAATGATCTGTTAACAGAAGGCTTGTAAGGAGTTGTGGCGGGGAGCTCACCCAATCACCTGGGCAACACCAAGTTTTTGTGTATTTACAACAAAACGAGACAGATAGAGAGACTCAAGCAAAAATCGAATATCAATCTTCACTGCTTGAGATTCCTAGTCATTAAATACACCAACTTATTATTATCTGATTCAAGAACAACTTGCTTCCACTTCCAAAGAGAGACAAGGGAAGCTCCCAATCCAATCGCCATCACTTCCCCCACCTTAGTAGATGTAGCATGGATTGAGCATTAACCCCGTCAATAACCTAACCTTGGCAGCCCCTAGAAACAGCTGCAATACCAGCTATCCCTGTCACATTCACCTAAGAAGCATCACAATTAACCTTAATATTAGAAAAAAAAAAGGGGCTTCTTCCAACGAGAACCAAGCTCAAGAGTTCTGTTGTTAGCTAAACCTGAAACAACCTCACCCTCCATTGCATTGTCCTTCGTACATTTTTGCCATACAGATAGTGGCTCTCCTAAAATATTGTTGAAGACCAAATTGATCCATTGATCTCTGGAATCACAAAAATTACAAATTCACTATTTTAATTATTTATTTCCACTACTTTAATTTTTCCTTTTCTAATGATTTTCTCAATTTATTAACTTTAGAATCGATAACTTTCAATTATAGTGTATAACCTTTACAACTCTCTATCTTTTAAATTGGTAATATAGAACCACTCCCCTCAAGGTTTTCTATCCAAAAATAATCTCACAAATAGAAAAACTAATGCAAACGATAAAAAAACCTCTCAAATATACTGGTTTACAAAGTTTAAGTACTAAATCACATATAAACATTTGAATGAAAAATAAGAACTTTTCCCAACAAGTGTTTACAAATAGAATTTGAATAAAATGAGAATAAAGAGAATAATAAATGAATATTTAATTTTTGATACCTTGAACTTGTTTCTTGTCTTTATTGAAGTGTTGTAAGACCCTATTTATAACTCACATTGAATTGTAGTAATTTGGGGGTGCTATAGGGAGTTTTTAACTGTTGGAAGCATTAATTATGCTTATTAAAGGCCGTGTACAACTTTTGGTATCAATACTCATAAATGAGGTATTGACACTCTTAACAAAAATAATTGTTAGAAAGGATGTTATATTGACACCATGAAGATCAATATTATTACTCTTGGGTTGGGTATTGATACCTTAAAAACAAGTATCGCTACTTTACCTTTCTAAAAAGTGTACTGGCTACTGGCTTGCCAAGGTATAGATACCTTAATAATGGTACTGACTCTTTGGGTTAGATATATCAATACCAAGTTGTTGGGTATCGATACTTCACCCCTCTCAAATGTGTTGTGCAGATTACTTGAGGGTAATATTAATGCCATATACTAAGGTATTGATATTTATCCTTAAAATTGCTTGTAAATCATTTTAGAACACTTAAAAAGGTCTTGGGATTATCTCAAAAACATTTTTTATAAGTTAACATTTTTGAAACTTGTTTTTGAGTATTTGTAACACTTGAAAATATTTGAAAGATGTTCAAATTGAATTTAACATAATTGATTAAGTGGTTGAAAGTATAAATCAATTATTAATGTTTTGTTATATCAAAAGACTTGTCAATTAAAGCTAACAGTCTTCTTCTTCTTCTTTTTTATATAATAAAACCTTAAAAGAAGAATTTGTTTTAAAAATTCCTCTAAAATTAGTTATCATTTTTCAAGTGATACATCCCCTATTAAAACACACTTTGAAGAATATTATTTTCAATACATCTTTAAAAAATTTATTTGAATTGAGTTGCATGGTAGGTGTTTTTGTAACACCTTCTGTAACACCCCTTACCCGTACCCAAGACTGGAACAAGGTACAAGGCATTACTGTACACAACCATGAACATTCCAGGAAGAACGGGTTATAAAATTTCATTCCAATTTAAAACCAATTGTACAAAATCATATTGTCCCTATTATGGGCCTACGAGGTCCAAAACATGTGTTAAAAGCGGTCCGGGACTAAACCGAGAACTTAAGAAAGTTTTAGAAATTTTCATGTTTAAGCCTCGTACGCCTGTGTGAAGGCAATGCACACTTCCGTGTGCTTGGGACACGCCCGTGTCTTGTACCTGTATGGAATTATTTTTCATTTCGAACCTACAGCGGTTTTCACACGGCTAGGCACACGCCCGTGTCCCTTACACGGCCACAACACACCCATGTCACAGCCCGTGTGAAAAAACCTGGACATTTTGTTTATGACGATATCATTCATTTAGGAGCACACGACCAAGGCGCACCCCCGTGGCCAGAGGCCGTGTCCTTCACACGGCTGAGACATACGGCCATGTCTCTACTCGTGTGTTTACTACCATGCATACTACCCTAAAATCTAGGTGTAGGGGACACACGGCTGTACAACACGCCCATGGAGACTAACCGTGTGTCACACACAACCTAGACACATGCCCGTGTGTCTACCCGTGTGGACCTTTTTGGAAGCTGTTTTCCAAACCTTTGGTCACCTTCAAACATCCATACACACTAATATACTTCTTGGACATTTATCATGGTATAAATGTACACTTTAAACCTTCTTGGCCAAGGTCATACATGTTACTTCATGTACCTCTTTAACATATATAAATATTACCTCTTTGTGTTAGGGTTAACATTTCAAAAATCCCATTTTATACTTGGCCCATTTATAACCCATGCCAATTATGACATAAACCATTTCCAAATGATTTGGCCACATTACACACGTCCTTTCATGGTATATCGCATCAACCATCATATGAAACATTCGAGCATAAACATGCACAATTAGTAGGTTTACAACCTACATCAATATGAGCCATATCTCATGGCCATATACAAAATGAATAAGCATATCATTTAAGCCTTTACTTTGGCTAGCCAAATGACACATATAACAAAAATTACCAAGAATCTTATACATGCCATTATAACAAAATAGAAGTTTCTATATACCAATGCAAGACAAGTTGATAGTGTGATCGGAGCTCTAACTGTCTTCCAATCTTCACGAGTCTATGAGCTCTGTAAGGCAAGGGAAAAGAGAGGGGGTAAACATTAACATGCTTAGTAAGTTCGGATGACTGGAAAGTAGACTTACCGGTTGTTTAGCATACAACCATATTAGTTATTCACTCCAACAAGTATAATATAATTTCTCTATCACATACACTCGATCATCAAGTTAGTCTCATGTCAATACATTATAGCATTAATCTTAGATGAGCTCATCGATTCAAGAAATTCCATTCTCATTTCTCATTTTAACCCCGTTGAATTTCCCGAAATCTCGATGGATATCCCATCTACCGTCATTTCATGTAAGCGATCATTTTAAGTACGCAGTCCCGCGAACCTTGCTCTTATGGCAGGATTACCAGTCTAGGCTAAATCCCCTATAATTAAACTCATGGAGTAATTTCGGGATTACCAGTCCAGGCTAAATCCCCTACAACGACATATACTCTTATGAGCTCAGATCTGAATTACCAGTCCAAGTTAAATTCAAATCCTAATTGGATTACCCGTTCGGGCTAAATCTGTTTTAGCACACATATTCTTCGGGAGGCTAGATCACTTTAGGATCACCTATCTAGGCTAGATTCTTTTTACCGTCAATTCATTTCTGGAAAAATCCATCAGATATCCTTGTTATTCAACCAGGACAGTTTATCAACTTTTCATTAACACAATATTTTTCATACATTAATATACATTTTTAATGTATTTAAATAGTCTACATTCGAGTTATACAAACTTACCTGGTAATCATTTCGGATTCGAATTTCGGTTACTTTGAAACCTTTTATTTTCCTCGGTCGACCTCCGGGATTGGTCTCTCGGGCTCTATATAAGCAACAATAAATTATTAATACCTCACATTATTCATTTTCAGCATAAAACTCAACCCCGGACAAAATGACTATTTTGCTCCTAACCTTTTACAACTTTTACAAATTAGTCCCTAAGCTCGTATAATGAAATGCATGTAATTTTCTTGGTTACCCAACCCTAGCCGAATATTTTTCATACTTATAGCAGCCAACATTTTCCTTCATTTCACTTTTTTCTACCCATTTTTACGACCTTTACAAAATGGTCCTTTAAGCCATTTCCATGAAAATCTACTTAGTAAAAGTTGTTTACTATCCTTTAAGCTCTCATATTCCTCCATAAATCATCAAAACACAAACATCTCATGCATGGGTAAATTTCTAACCATGAACCCTAGCTTAAAATATGGGTAGAAATAAATAGAGCATGTTACGAGGATCTCAAGAATATGAAGAACATTAAAACGGGGCTAGGGAGCACTTACTATTGAGCTTGAAAATGTTGAAACCCTAGCTATGGAGTACATACAAATTTCGGCAGCTATGGGGAAGAAGATGGCTAATTTTATCTTTCATTTTCCCTTTTTATTAATTTTATTATCAAATGACCAAAATGTCCCTCCATACTAAACTTTCAAATTTTTCCATGCATGCCCATTTTTGTCCAAAAACTTAGAAATTGGGAAAATTGCTATTTAAGACCTCCTAATTAATAATCCAAAGCAATTTCATACAAATTGCTTCTAGAACCCAAGTTTTGTAATTTATTCAATTTGGTCCCTAATTTTCTATTGGACACCTTATACATGGAATTTCTTCATGAAACTTTAACATATGCTTATTTTCATATCTTAGGACTCATACTAATTAAAAAAAAAATTATTTTAACATTGAATTTGTGGTCCCGAAACCACTATTCTAACTAGGCCCAATTTTAGGATGTTACACCCTCTACCCGACCCAAACTACCAGATCTGGATATTGGGTGCTACAATATTTAAACACTTAGCAATAATTTAAAATAGACATAAAATCATTCAAACACAAACTTTTTATTTATTTATTTATTTATTTACCGTTCTTGAAACAAAAGATAAATGAAAGAGAACATTTAATAATTACATAAGATTTTCAAAAAATAGTATATAATGTTAGACTTAAAACTTTGTTAAAGACAAACTTCTTCATGGCGTAAAGTACTAAGCGCCATATTTCTAAGGTGCCATTTGTATGCATAAAATTGCAACACAAACTCTCACCTCGGGGCATTCTTGTCTGGGTCCCTAATGGCATCAACTTTACCTTAAACCTGACTTATAAGTTCAAATGAACTTAGTGAATTTTAACCAATGTCACCTTTGAAAATTTGTTGCAGAATTTCTCGACTCGAAGATTCTGAAATTTTCTTTAATCTTTGGTTGACACTTTCCTAAACACTAGGCGCATACCTATACTCTAATCACTACAGTTGACCCCATATACACATTTTACTTATTAGGCAGATTGTAGAATTTGCCCCTCAACGCGGGTCTTATTTCTCACTTTCTAGAAAGGTAGAAGCTGGATACATTCCTCGAAGTGATATTCATGCAAAAGTTACTTTCAAAGGATTTTCACTCAAATAGACGCTGAATTCTTTGCCTAGGATACTATCACAGAATTATTTGTCTTTTCAGATTCTTATACAGACAACATTGAATACACTACATAGGCATTGTAGAATACACCACAAAAGCATTATAGAATAAGCCACATAAGCATTGCAAAATATGCCACAAAAGAATTACATGATAAGCCACATAGGCATTTCAAAATACGCCACAAAGCATTACAAAATATGCCACATAGGCATTGCAGAATACTCCATAATGGCATTAAAAAATACGCTACAAAGGCATTATAGAATATGCCACAAAAGCTTCACAAGTAGCTTGCTTAAAAAGCCTTTGTTTGGTTGCCACCAAGGACCATATGAACTGTCGTGTTTGCGATATGGATTTTCCTAAAGTCATCATCACGTGAGGTTTCCCCATCATCGCCCTGGGATACTCAGAAACCTTGGTAGATAAATGCGACCCATCAGCCCTTTACAGAATATGCGATGGCTATGGTCTTTCTTTAGATTTTCCATACCAAATTTCATGTTTACTATCCCAATAGGATTCGTCAAATACCACCGCGAGGTCAACCCTTATCTCACAATAATTATCTCGAAACTCCGTCAAACCCCCATTTCTCTAACATTTTCAATCATGGATCATGCATATAACATAAGTACACATTCATGTAAACTTTATTTCTACCCATAATAGAATTATACCTCTTTTCATGCTTACCACACATTGACACAATCATGCAGCATAGTATATGCTCCATGTACGAACATACAGTTGCTTCCAAGAACCACATCCACTCATGCATACAACACATCACACACTTAAACTTATGCAGATACTTTACAAGGATCAGACATATACAATTAGCAGTCAATCAAGGACTCATGCACTATTATTAGAACATCAACCGTATGAAGGAACTTTCTAAAATAACTTGTAAGATTCGGGACTAAGGACTCACCTAGGAACTCACATTCACTTCAACTCAAAATTTCTATTCTAATGATCCTACCCGAACCAGCAGTAGCAACTGCTTAAAAGATTATGGAACTTCCACTAAAATCCCATTTTCAAACAGTTTACTAACATATCAGATACATATGACCCCCATATAGGGCCTCCTACTCACACTCTACTATTTTTATGTCTTTTAACATCTTCACTCTTTCAAAATCGCAACATGCATAACTATCAGACTTACCAGGAGGTTGAAACATCCACCCATTATCCTAAAAACCTTAGCTTCTAATTTAACGACAAAGAAGAAAATACTTAAGCTTATGAAGAAGAACCAGAGTGTTGAATGGAAGGAAGAAAAGAAAAACATCTGAATGTTCCTTCTTACCATATATATACTCAATCTCTCTTAGTGGATATTGAAAAGTGTCATATGCATACAAGAATTGTCCCTTTAATGCCTTACCAAAATTGGGAAAAGAATAAAAGAGAATCTGGTGTAGATACTATTTGACCAACCTAGTCCGTTCAGTTGACTCCCAACCAATCATGTAACACCCAGTTTTAGTGGGTTCTATGTTTTGGCGAGTAGATTGACAGTAGTCTGTGAGATGCAGTTCTATTTGCCTAATTATTATTTTGGCGTGTAGATCGAGCGTATAGTAGACGTTAGGATATTAAGTAAGGATTTACCTCAGAATGTGTGGAGTTGTAAAGAAAATTCAGATAAAGATATTGAGAGTTTTGTAAGTTGGGATTAACGCTGAAAGTATTGTTCACCAAGTTCATTGAGTTATTGTGCTAGTTATGTTATAAACTATTTGGTTAGGAATTAATAGAATAGATGAACCAAGTAAATAAATTTATAGGATTTTTTATGTATGTTCTCTCTCTACAGTTGTAAACCATTGATAAAGGCAATTTTGAAAGGTTGTGGCACAAGTCAAGTTCTGATGGGAACTTAGGTTATATATATTTTCAGGCTAGAGAAATAGGGAGTTTTCTTTCTTCTTCAAAAATGTTGCTATATGAATCTTAAGAAACCAACAATATTTTTTTCTCTTTTAAGCTGGAGTTGAAATTCTGGATTTTATAAGTGATTGATTACTCCATGTCAAGGTAAGTTTTCTGACTTTGCATGTTAAAGTTATGAAATATTAAGTTTGTAAAAGTGCATGAACAATAAAATGAAGAAGTAAGACTTTGCATGAGGGTTAATGATCTGCCACAAATCGTCGTAGCAAATTAGGCTTTCCCAACACACTTAAAGAGATCTTTCTCAAGAAAAATAGAGTTTTTAGCATAGTTTTTCGTTATTTTGTTATTTTAATATTTTCGGGTAATAAGTTAAAATGCATCTTTTTTGTCTCATTTTTTATCCAAATTGGTCGATAGTGCCATTTAGAGGCTTAACATGTGTTTAAGTACAATAGGGACATGTCAGAGGTCAAAAACGAGTAAGGACAACATTTAGTATAAGGGTATCGCGATATCCAACCCTTAGAATCTTCATACCTTCGATAGAGTAGAAAGACCCCAAGATCAATACTGCCTGAGATATTATGATATCCTCCCTTAGGTATCGCGACATCACCTTTGTCAAGGGGACAAACTTGGAGAAAAAGGGAAACCTTTGTCTACTCGGCTCACCAATCACACAAGACCTGTGTAGGGTTAATTTTAGCATTGAGAAGTCATCAGATCACCCTTCAAAATAACCAAAAATTGTTGAGGAGGAGATAGACACATTCTAGCTTAGTTTTAGGTTTAACTTTCTCTAGGTTTTCTTTAGGTTTTTTTTGCACTTTTCTAGAGTTTTTAGTTTTTCTTTTCTTCTACCTTAGATTAGACATTATTTTCTGCATTTACTTATTGTTCTTTCTGTTCTTGATGTTAGTTAAGTTAGTTAACATTGTAGCTAAGGTTATTTGCATTTCAATCCCTGTACTTTACTTTCGTGACTCTTTAAGCTTTAGTTTAATGCATTTTAGTTTATTGCACTTTAAATCTATTAAAGCTTGTTCCTTTTATGTTTCTTGCCTTAAATTTACCTGTTAAATGCTTTTGGTTTCATGCTATTTATTTATTTATTTTTGCATAAAAATTTCAACTTTCATATTTTTCTTAGACTTTAATTTCATGGCTGCCTTGTTTTTCATTGTTATGTTTATTTTCTTCACTTTAAGCATGAGTAACTAAAATTTTAAGAAGGTTGGTTGATGAAGATGTGGATAAACAAAAATCTTTAGACAAAAGGATTAAATCGTAACAAATTGGACTAATTTGAGTAGAACTAAGAATTTAGGTAGTGACGCCTTTAAGGGAATATCAAGATAAAGTGAGACTAAGAGGTGATCTTGTCGCGCACTTGTTCGTTAGTCCCAAATTAACTGACGAGATTGAGAGATAAACCAGACCTAATTTGTCTAAATCGGTGAAGTTGAGATCGAGAGATAAAATAGAGCCACTTAGTAATTTAAGCGATATATGTCCCTAGCCCGAGATTTCATGAACCACATCGAAGTCAACCAACCCATATTAGTGATTTGCTGGATAGTCCTGTTAGTTTACATTTCTTGCAACTTAGTCCCTAGAGTAGAATATTTAATTTTCTTGCAAAATATTCTTTTATGAATTGTCGTACAATAAAATTGTATTAGTAACCACTTAGACTCTATTGTGTATGCTAATCATTACTCAATTGCCTCTTCCTTTGGATTCGATCCTTGGAATACTTCTGTGTTTCAATGTAACTTAATAAATATTACAACTGATATTGTGCGCTTGAAGTAAAACTGAACTTTAAAAATATTTTCATAAATTTAGTGTTTTAATGCGCACGCATGTAGCAGGTCAATTATTTGGTTTGAGATGATGGTAAAGGTTATACGAATGAGTTTTAGTGATGTTATCTATTTTATAAGTAGTGGTTGCTGCAATTTATTATTGGATGTTGAACCTGTTGGGAAGTCGGTACACCCCGTAGCGCAGCAAAAAAATTATTCCGGCGATCCTCAACTATGGATCCATGCACGAGGAACAAAACATGTTGAAATAAGGTTGAAGATATACCTTTTTAACTTAAAAATGATGAAAGAATGCTATTTATTTGATGTCGATTCCAAGCCACAATGAAAATGTCATGGCCTCTACGTAGTCCACCCAATATTGAAACGAGCACAAAAACTCTCTTGGAACCTTTCCAGATAATATCTCCCAAAACGGTTGCTAGACCTTTTTCTTATTTTTCTTTTAAAACTCACTTAACCCTAATTTGGGATTTTTGGTATCTATATATTAAAACAGAAACAACCTATAGATAACATATGGAAAGATTAAAAACATTATATTCTGTACAAAAAGAATTATAACTCCCATATTTCAATGTTTGACCGAAATCTTATTTATAATATTTTATTATAATAATTTTAGTAAACTATATCCTGTTAAAATTTTATATGAATCAAATTCATAATTAATTTTAACTATGTTCTCTATTTGTGTACAACAAGCTTGTACATTTAGTTTATTTAATATTTAATTGTCAAATTAAATAATTAATTTAATTTATGTGACAGCTAAACACAATACCAACTATGTTCAAATTTTGTTTGTTTTAACCATTAGGTGTGACCTTGTAGGTTCTTGTAACGTTAGTAGTAATACTAGAACACTTCTAATAATACAAGCAATGAGTGGCATCTAGCAATGCATCATTGCTACCTAAGTTACAAGAAGTCGTAATTTGACATAACCTTTTTGTGATAAACCTTTCATGTATTATATCCTTTTGTCCTTTATATCTAGACTGGACACAAGTTATCGAATTGTCACACTTTATAATCCAATCTCATGTTTCTTGATATCTTGAGTAGACTACAATAAACAAATAAGTATGATATCCCATATCAATTTATTCGAGTATGGTCAAGCATTTATATCTCACTCAATCAAGTGGCCTAAGATATTGCTCCCATTATGTAGGAGGGACAAATCCTATCTTGATCAACTATACCCCACTACATAGATTATGGCATATCCAACATCAGTATTTTCAGTACATCTTGTTACGGAAGACGTTTGACTGTATTAAAATATACGTCTTACAATGTTGGGATAATGATGATCTCAATTCTAAGAACCGTAGACATAGTTATCACTATGAGTAATGTTGTGACTATTACATAATGATCCAAGAAACATACTCATAGGGAGTCAGTCCAATAAGTTGTTCTCTAGCACATACTCATGTATTGATTTTGACATCTCTATGTCAATGATAACACTTTCTCATCAATCAACTGCACATTGGTCTCAATGCATTATTGTTGTCCAATCCCACAATGATACTTAACTAAGGACATTTTAAGAATAATCATATTTTTCTTAGGACTTTATTACAATTTAATTTATTTATATATATAAAAAGAGAAACTAAAATAATAATGGCAATGCCTTATATTAATAAATAAGGTAAAATAAGTATGTAATTACAATCATATCATGATTAGTCTTTGGACATACTATAACAGAATCTGGAGTTCAAGCTGCTATCTATGGTTGTTAGGTGAGTTTATATGCTGACTCTTGCATGCGTTTTGTTCATACTAGAAAATCTGTAGGAAATTGGTTGAAAGGTAATGCTGAGATCGGGAATGTTATAGTACGTTATGTATGTGACTATATAAGTGATTACTAAAGGATATCTATGATTGTGTGAATGTTTGTTGTGGACGCTATGTATATCCGGTATAGATACTGATGAGTTCGAGTTTGTGATGAATGATTATGAGCAATATGATGTGTTGTATGGTTGTACTTGAAGGTCTGGAATGTTTAGTATGTGATGATTGATGTATGAGTATTAAAATATTGAAGTATGGCTGAGTATGTATATGTCTGAAATGAATGCTTTGAGATGTGCGTTATAATAACTCATTTTTCAGTGATGTCAGAAAAATTGATTTCGGGGTCACCAAATCTGACGAAAAAGTTTGTAAATATTATTATTTAATATTTACGAGTCACGTATGATTTTTAAAAAGGTTTTTGATTTTGTAAATTATGATTTATAAGCGTTTTATTAAGTTCAAGTGATATGACCTTGAGGTCAAGTGGTTTTAGAAAATGAGGTATCGGGACCTTATTTTTATAAACCGAGTCACATATATTTTTATAAATATTTATGGAGTGTCATTAAGGTGGTATTAAGGTTTCGTTGAAAATTTTTAATGTTTCGATAGTTAATTAATTAAAAAGGACTAAATTGTAGAAGTTGAAAAAGTCAATCGCTATTTCATGTGAGTGATATAATGACTTAATGAATGAAAGTATATGGACTAATATGGTAATTATACTATATTACATTGGAGTAGGCGATTGGTTTTGTTTTATTATGAATATATATGTGTTTTATTAATTAAAAAATAAAACAAATTAAAAAGGTAATAAAATAAAACAAAAGATATCATCTTCCTCTTTTTGAAGTTTGGTAGAAATTGAGAAAGAAGAAAAGCCATGGAAGGGGTTGAGCTTTCGGCTTTCTCTGTAAATTTGCATGGTATGACATTTTAGTCTCGTTTTAAATAATTTTTATGTTTTTGAGATCGTTGCAACTAGGTTCAACTAGCCCGTACCTTCGGTTTTGAATCTGTTAAAGATTTTGAATGTTTCCATTGATGAATCTAGTGATTTTGTTGTTACATGATGAATTTGGAATGTTGATTGATAATTAAAAGTATTTTGTTAAGTGATTTTTGATAAATTTACCGGTTAGGGAGTAAATTGTTAAATTAATAAAAGTAAAAGAATTTAATGTGAAATTATTTCATAAATGGGCTGTTATGGATACCATGACCATTTGTCTATGCTCAATTTTGGGTAAAAATGGTTAATTTGCATGTTTTGGGCTTAGGGACTAAATTAAATAAAAGTAAAATTTTAGGGGTAATTTTGTAAAAATGTCAAAAATGATCAAATTGCATGAAATACATTTTTTTACTACTTAAATTGATAAATTAAGTGAAATTATTAATTTATATCAAGATCGGGTAAAAAATTGAGAAAAATAAAAATTACCAAAATGCCCTTAAACCTTGGTATTTCTGTAATTTAGCCAGGTAAGTTCATATGAATTGTGTTTTGTATAATTTTGATTAAATTGAATGTTAATGTGTGGTTATATTGTGATTAAATAAATATATATGTTAGTATGCAATTTACCATATTATGAAACAATGTAAATCCAACGACATACGACGATTATCGATCCCTGTTTGAACCTTAGGAATTCGTAGTATACAAATGACATGTCATTAGGGTTACATGATTTTGGTACTGGTATGAAGTGGTAAGAGTTTGATATGAACTAAGATATAGATACATGTGAATTTCATTGAAATGGTATTACATGGTATATTGAAAGTGGAAATGGATGATATATGTATATGATACATAACTAAATGTTGTGCTCAACCATATTTATAATGCTTATGTTATATGTTTGTTTGCTAACATGTTTCGTGTACATGCTTAGGCTTTAGCCAAGTTGTGGTTGGATTATGCCATGTTAAACTTATAAGTTATGCATTGAAATGGCAAGTACCTAAATGGAAATATGCTTGTGATCATGAAAGGGTGGTAAGGTTTAAACTATGTAATTTCTATTGAAATGGTTTATCATGTGGTTAGTTCCAAAAAGAATTGTGTTTAAATGCACTAGCTTGTAACTATGGTTGAATGATATGGTTATGTCTCGTGTGATATGCATATGAAACGAGTGTGGAAAGGTAATGAAATAGTAAGTTAATACTTGAAGTGTAAAATGATGAAAAAGGGAATTATGAATTGAATTGATGTTGTTATTTAAGCTAAAGATAATAAATGCAATGGAAAGTAATGAAATGCAAATGCAAATGTAACACCCCATATCCGTAACCCACACTGAAGTGGAATACGAGGCATTACCTAACTCAATCTCATACGCACAAACTTTCACAAGTCACTTGGACTTGGTCCAATTTAAAACTTTTTCAATTTTTACTTCACACCTCTTGTGATGGGCCTACGAGCCCCTAATCAACCACTGGGAACTATTCGGGATCAACCCGGGCCCTTTAACCATCTATAGAAAACTTGACTTTGAAATAAGGCACACGCTCGTGTGGAAGGACAACACGCCCGTGGTTGCCATTTCAACATGGGCGTGTTGATGGCCCGTGTGGCTCACACGGCCTAAGTAATACAGGGACACGCCCATGTCCTCCACCTGTGTGGAATTAATTTTAATTGTACACCTACAGTGATTTTCACACGGCCTGGCACACGCCTATGTCCCTGGCTCGTGTGCTTCACACGGCCATGACATGCCCATGTGCTAGGCCGTGTCCATCACACGGTTGAGACACACGGCTATTTCTCTGCCCGTGTATTTACTATCATGCATAATGACTTGGAATTTTTACGTGCAGGGGACACACGACTAGACCACACACCCATAGGGCAGACCATGTGTCACACACGGCCTAGACACACGCCCATGTGTCTACCTGTGTGGACAATATAAGGCTATTTACCAAGCCTATTTGCCACCCTTACTTACACATCCTACACAAAGACAACCAAACCAATACAAGGATAACTTATTTAAACCAATCAGCCATAATAGACAACATTCGAATAATGCATTTCATTTATCTATGAAAATATATCTTTACATATAAATCAAAATGAATATTTTCCACTATTCAAGACTTAATACAAAATGAAGGGTTTCTAACCCAAGCCAACACATTTGGCCAGTTCTCCATGACATGAAAATAGTAAAGTCCTAGCCCTATGCATGCCATATTCAAAAAAATAAATTAAACTATACTGAATGCCTTGATTGATAGTGTGATCAACATCTTTGACTTCCGTTGATCCTTGAGCTAGATAGGCGGCACTATAAGAAAAAAGGAAAGGAGAGAGAGTAAGCATAAAGCTTAGTAAGTTGCACAGAAATAAATATACAACATATCTTTACCATCCATCAACAAGTATCATAATACAAAAGTGGCTTAAGCAAAACTTACTCATCAATAATCATTACACTTCATATAGCCTATATTGAGCTCACCTTTCATACATTCCATATAGGTACCTGTACCACTCACAACATGGTTATACTTTCTTCGTTAACTTGAAATCGTAACTTTCATCGTTGAACCATTTGGAACACTATCAGATATTCATTAAGCCTTAAACATGGGGTAAACTGCTAATGCCATGTCCCAAACATGGTCTTACACAGGCTCTAGCATATCTGTGCCGATGCCATGTCCCAGACATGGTCTTACGCTGACACATCTCATAGCCGATGCATGTCCCAGACATGTCTTACACAGACTTACGTCTCGAGGCCGATGCATGTCCTAGAAATGTCTTACACTAGCACTCGTCCCAATGCCGATGCCATGTCCCAGACATGGTCTTAGACTAGCTCTCATAATATGGTCGATGCATGTCCCAGACATGTCTTACAGTAGCTCACAATAGCCCATATGCCATGGCATGAATATCCGATTTATTTCCTAGGTTCAAATGGGAACTCTACTATCTCTATTATCATATTGCTTTCTCTATTTCACAATCAAGCAATTCATGCTATATTAAGTTCAAGTATAATTCAACATATACATTAATATTGTAGTTGTACTATTTACATAAACTTACCTCGGATTACAAAATGTGGTGACTAGTCGATTTAGTCGATTTGCTTGGCTTTCCCCCGATCTAGGTTCGGATTCGGTATATCTTGATCTATAATAACAAAAATTCAAAAATTTAATCACTTTATCGATCTAGGTATTCAATAACCTATATTTGGGCAAAATGACCATTTTGCCCTAGACTTTTGTAAAATGATCATTTTACCCCTAGGTCCAAAAATTGATTTTCATTGAATTTATTCACATCTTAAGCTTAGTTGAACCCTTTTTACTCATATAGCAACTCCAAATTCCCACTATTTTGCATACTTAACATCTATTTTACAACTTATGCAATATAGTCCTTTTAGGTGTTTTCATGTTAACACCTTTCACAAAAATTGTTCATAATACACCCAAGACTTATTTTATTCCATAAAAAATCAGAAAAAAATTACAAACCCTATCATGGAAAAACCCTACCCTCTTAATCATTTTGCAAAATAGTACCCTCATTTGAAAACTCATGCTTCAAGGGTCTCAAAAGTACAAAAAATTCAACAAAGGGTTGGAAAATCACTTACTTGTGAAGGCTTAAAGTTTTATGAAATTTTTAAGCTTTAAAACCATTAAAAATGACTGAAAAATTGATGGGAATGAAGAGAGAATGAAAGAAAAAGATGGTATCTAGGCTTAGGTATTATTTTATCATATAACATGACATCACTTACCTAACATTTTGACCATTCACCCTTCCTTATCTCATGGCCGGCCAAGCTCTTTTAAAAGTGTCTAATTGCTTTTTAAAGACCCCCAAAATTTATTCTCTAGCTATTTGACACTTTTAGCTATCAAATTAGGAGTTTTGCACTTTATGCGATTTAGTCTTTTTACGCAATTGGACTCACAAACGTTAAAATTACTTCACCAAATTTTTCATGCACTAATAAAAACATGATAAAATAGAAAAATAATTATAAAATAATTTATTTGACTCTGTATTTGTGATCCCGAGACCACTATTCTAACTAGGCCCTAAATCGGGCTGTTACAATTCTCCCCCTTAGGGATTTTCGTCCTCGAAAATCTTTCTGGTGAATAAGTTAGGGTACTGTTCTCTCATAGTCTCGTCGGGTTCCCATGTGGCTTCCTTGACTCCATGTCTATGCCACAAAACCTTCACTAGTGCAATACTCTTATTTCTTAATAGTTGAGTTCCCGAGCCAATATCTTGACCGGCTCTTCGCCATAAGTCATATCTGGAAGAATCTCAACCTCTGTTGGCTTGATCACGTGCAAAGGGTCTGATTTATATCGACGTAACATGGACAGATGAAACACGTCGTAAATCTTTTCCAATTTGGATGGCAAAGCCAATCGATAGGCAACCGACCCTACTTTCTCAATAACCTCATATAGTCCTATGAAACGAGGACTCAACTTACCTCTTCTACCAAATCTAAGGACTTTCCTCCACGGGGATACTTTCAAAAACACTCAATCACCCACTTGAAATTCAATCTCTTTACGCTTTAAATCCGCATAGGATTTCTGTCTATCCAAAACAGCCTTCAAGCAGTCACAAATCACTTTAACTTTCTCTTTAGTCTCCTTGATTAAATAGACTCCGTGAATCTGACTTTGTCTGAGTTCAATATAAGGGAGTTCTACACTTTCGCCTATATAAAGCCTCATAAGGTGCCATTTTCAAACTTGTCTAATAACTGTTGTAGGCGAATTCAATCAATGGTAAGTATCTTTCCCAACTTCCCTGAAACTCGAGAACGCAACATCATAACATGTCCTCTAAATCTGAATCACTCTCTCCGACTGACCGTTGGTTTACAGATGGAATGCCATGCTAAAACTCAACTTTGTCCCCAATGCCTCTTGTAATTTTTTCCAAAACCTTGAGGTAAATCTCGAATCTCTATCTGAAATAATCAACAAAGGCACTCCATGTAGCCTCACAATCTCAGAAATGTACAAGTTAGCCAATCTTTCAAGGGAGTAGTCAGTACGCGCTGGTATAAAATGTGTCGACTTTGTTAACCTATCCACAATAACCCAAACATCATCCTTTTTCTTCGGGGTTACCGGTAAACCCGTAAAAAAATCCATAGTGATCCTATCTCAGTTCCACTCGGGGACCATGATAGGCTGAAGTAGACCCAAAGGTACTTGGTGTTCAGCCTTCACTTGTTGACACACAATGTAACAGTCTAATTTAGACCCTAATTGGAGCGGTGGTTTTGAGACCACGAATTAGAGTCAGAAAAATATTTAAATAGTATTTTTCATGTTTATTATATGTGAATTAGCATGTGTGAAAGTTTCGTATGAAAATTTAATTGTTTGTGTGCTTAATTAAATAAAAGGGCTTAATCACATAAAATGAAAACTTAATAGTTTAAAGCATAAGGACTGTAGTGTTAGTGGCTTTTTAATATGGAGTACTTATGTTGTAATTAGGCCTTTGGCTATATGAGTGGATGGTTGAAGGCATGTTTTATATGGTTTTATTATTAAAATTTTAAGGTTAAAAATGTAAAGTAATAAATGGTATATATGATATATTATAGCATAAAAAGATAAAGCATGCATTTTGTTCATACTTGGTGACTGAAACCTTAAAAAGAAAATAAAGAAAGAAAGCTTAGGTATTTGGCAACTTTGAAGCTTGATTAAGGTATGGACTTCGCTCGATTTTTGATAATTTTTACGTTTTTGAGATCGTTGCTTCGAGTACTACCCGACCCATGCTTGAATTTTTTATTTTGGTGAATATTTTGAGTTATGCCATTGATAAATATTTGTGTTTTGTGATGTTTAATGATAAATTATGAAAGATATGTTTTGGATTAATATGTTTTATATTGGAGTTTTTGATGATTTTGAATTATTAGGACTAAATTGCAAAAATAATAAATTGAAGGACTGAAATGAAAAATAAATGAAATATATGGATTAGTATGAGCATAAGGAGGATTCGGCCTAACTATGATGTGGTGAGATTTTGTGTATTTTGTGTTTTGTGCAATTAGGACTAATTTGTAAAAGTATGAAATATCAGGGGTAAATAGTAATTTTCCCATTTATGTGTTGTTAGATTAAATTGAATGAAATTTTGTTTAAATAAGGTTAATTTGAAATTTTATAGATCAAGAACAAAAGAAATCGGACTTGGATCGGGGAGAAACAAAAATAGTTGAATAGACGATTTACAACAGTCGTCGATATCTGAGGTAAGTTTTAAAGCAATTAAACATCATTTATATTGAATGTAATCTGGTTTAATATGCTATTTTGGAATCTATAGATTCATAAAAGAGCTAGCCGAATGTGTTTAAGTATAGAAATATTGTATTTGAGTTTAATTTTACTAAGTTATATCATTCGAAAGTCCATATGATTGATATGAAATATTTGGAATTTTTGTTATATAAGTTGTGTACGAAAAAGCTTTGTAATAGTGATATTCAGGCTTTGAGCCTAGCAAGCCTTGTGCTAGTGATTATAATCGGGCTTCATGCCTAGCAGGCTTAATGCCGGTGAATAAATATCAAACCTTAGGTCTAGCAGGCCTAGTGCTGGTGTGTGATTCAGGCTTATGCCTAGCAGGTTTTATACCGGTGATTTATTTTCAATCCTATGCCTATAAGGCTTCACATTGATGTGGAAATTGAGCATGTAAGTTAATCTAAATGACCTTGTATATTCGGCCACATAGGTATGTACATATGTGATGATATATTGAACTTGTATATTTGGCCACATGTGATGTTATATTAAACTTGAATATTTGACTACATGTGATGTTTTATTGAGCTTGTATATTTGGTCATATATGATGACATATTGCACTTGTATATTTAGCCATATGTGATGACATAATGAACCTTGAGTATTCGGCCATACAAGTAAGTATTTATAAGATGATATATTGGATCTTGAATATTCGGCCAAATAGGTGTGTATATATGTGATATTATATTTGATTTTCTATAATAGACCAAATGAATGATGTTGGTTTATAAAGTTGAGTTTAATTCATGAGTATATATGTTTGAATGTAAGCATAATTGAGATAGTGTTATTTTGGGAATGAAAAGTTCAATAATATTATGCTAAATGAGAAATATTAGTATTCGGCCAATGTAACTTATTTTTGTTAAAGTATAACATTAATGATACAATTCGGCTTGTTTGAAATGTTTTGATTATTCATTTGAGTTGTTTAATTTGCTTAAAGCTTACTAAGCTAAGTTACCTTTTCATCCCTGACCACCAGTGCGTTTTCTTCAGGTCGTTGTACATTTTTACATTGCCCGGGTGGACAGAAAAACACCCGCTATGTGCCTCATCTAAAATTTTTCGAATCAACTCGCTGTTCTTGGGTACACAAACTCTATCTTTGAACATTAGACACCCATCGACACCAACATGAAACTCAGATTTATTTTTCGTCTTACACTAAGCCATTTTAGCTTGCAACTTCTTATTACTTTTCTGAGCTTCGTAAACTTCTTGTAGAAATGTCGGTCTAGCTCTCAACTCTGCTAGGATCGAACCATAGCTAGACATAGAAAACTGAGTATTCATGGCTCTCAAAACGAACAATGACTTTATACTCAAGGCATCGGAGACTACATTCACCTTCCCGAGTGATAGTCAATTATTAGCTCATAATCTTTTATTAGCTCTAGCCACCTTCATTGCCGTGGATTCAATTCCTTTTGCGTCATTAAATACTTGAGACTTTTGTGGTCAGTGAATTATAACATCCCAAAATAGGGCTTAGTCAGAATAGTGGTTTCAGGACCACAAATTCGGTGTTAAAATATTTATTTTATGATTGTTAAGAGGTTTAGAATATGAATATATGCATGTGTTAAAGTTTCATGAAGAAATTCTTAGTATAAGGTGTCCAATTAGAAATTAGGGACTAAATTGAATAAGTTGTAAAATTTGTGTTCTAGAAGCAATTTGTACGAAATTGCTTTGGATTATTAATTAGAAGGTCTTAAAGAGAAATTTTCTCAATTTCTAAGTTTTTGGACAAAAATGGGCTTGTATGGAAAAATTTGAAGGAAAGGCTTTAAGGGCATTTTGGTCATTTGGTTTATAAATGAAATAAAATGGGAAAATAAGCCCAAAATCAGCTCATTTTCTCCATGTTGCTGTCAAAAATTAGGGTTCTCTATAGCTAGTATTTTCAAGCTTTCCAAGCTAATAGTAAGTGCTCTCAAGCCCCGTTTTTAATATTCTTCGTATTTTTGAAATTCCGGTAACTTGCTCTCTCTACTTCTACCCATATTTCATACTAGGGCTCATGTTTAGAAATTTACCCATACATGAGAAGTTTATGTTTTGATGATTTATGGAGGGATATGAGAGTTTAAAGGATGGTAAACAACTTTTACTAATTAGTTTTTCATGGAAAGGGCCTTAGGGACTATTTTGTATGAGTTGTAGGAAAGGGTAGGAAAATATGAAATGAAGGAAAAATGCGGGCTGTTATGAACATGAAAAATGTTTGGTTAGGCTTAGGTAACCAAGAAATCCCACACATTGCATTATCCGAGCCTAGGGACTAAATTAAAAATATATGAAAGTATAGGGATAAAATAGTAATTTTACCCAAGTATGAATTTTGGGGTCATTTTGAGTAATGTATGTATTAAACAAGCTAAATTTGGTATTATAGATCAAGAGAATCGAGATAGGGCCTTGATTGAGGAAAGAGTAAGGTTTACGAGGTTTAGGCTCGGTTTCTAATATTTTGTACCGAGGTAATTACATATGCAAATAAATATATTAATTATTGTTATTAAATATTTTATTGATATATGTATGCTTAATAAGCTTATTTGGCTATGTTGACAATATAACACGTGTTGATGCTTTGCTATCTGATTTTGAGACGTTGGCCATGTGAAAGAAACCATTATGCGAGTACGTTCAATAAAGGTCAGGAAGTCTAAAATCCCATTTGAACCTTAGGAATAGTTGAGGATACAAGTGACATGTCACTAGGATAGTCATGTTTGTTATGAGCTCATTTAATAGGTGATACATGCCAGGGTCCGGGTGTTGGGTATCCTGAGTTGTGTTCAGATACTCTCTTAGCTCTTTGAGTAGCCTCGTTGAGAGCAGTATGTGATTCTGTGATATGAGGCACTTCAAAGCACTTTCTGTCAGGTAGCCAAGGCTACATTCAGGAACTTCGGTGCACTCCTTCCGTGTGTCCGAATCATATTCCAAGTGTTTAATAGGTAACATAATATGAATTCCGAAGGTAAAATTTAAGTAGGCCATGTGTGTGTAGGATGGCACAGGTATGTACTAAAACCCTATGAGGACTTAGTATATGAAAAGATATGTATTTGGCTAAGCATGTGCATATGAAAAGACATAATGAAAAATATCATAATGGATAAGCATTCATGCTTAAATATTCAATAGTTACAAAATGTGGATTATTTGTATGTGTACTTACTAAGCTTTATATCTTACCCTCCTCTCTTTTCCCTTCTTTGTGGATAAGTCAAGCTAGCTCGAAGGATCAGGGGACGTCAAAGCTCGGATCACACTATCTTCAAGAAATTTGGGTATAAAAAGGGTTAATTATTTTGGTCATGGGATGTATAGGAAACTTGTCTATTTTGTGTATATGTGTCATGTTGAAGTAGCCAAGTATAATGACTCATTTGAGCATTGATTATTTTGTATGTGGCCATGTGATTTGGTCCATATTAATGATTGGGATGTATCATTAACTTTATCTTTACATGCATACTAAGATGTGTATGTGTTGGTTTGATGGATGACTGTTCAATTGCTAGTATGTGGTTGCATGATTTAGCACTCATAATGGATTGATAATAAGGAATATGGTAAACCATGAAATTGGTGTGGAATGTCTAAAAGATAAGTTTGTGTGAATACTAAGAGACTAGTATGAAAAAGGAGTCATAGTGATGCTATAATGTTGCATGTTTAAGTGTCCAAATATATATCATGGGATATGCCATTGAATATATGGAAGTGTATGATTGTTTAAGGGTGACCAATGGCTTGGAGAGTAGCCTCCAAATGGTCCACATGGGTAGACACACGGGCATGTGTCTAGGCTGTGTGTGACACACGGTCAGCCCCATGGGAGTGTCATTCGACCGTGTGTCCCCTACACCTTGAATTTTAGGTTAACTTGCATGGTAGTAAACACACGGGCAGAGACACGGCCATGTGTCTCAACCGTGTGGAGGACACGACCTCTGGCCACGAGCGTGTGCTTGGCCGTGAGCCTCAAATTTGTATGATTATGTCATTAATAGAATGCTCGCTAAAATTACATGAGCGTGTCGCAGGTCATGTGAGGGACACGGGCCAAGGACATGGGCGTGTGTGTGAAAACCCCTATAGGTTCGAATTGGAAGATAAATCCAATAATTCCATACGGGTGTGGGACATGGGCGTGTCCTGTAACATCCCGAACTAGGGCTTAGACAGAATAGTAGTTTCGGGACCACAAATCTAACATCAAAATATTTATTTTTAGATTATTATGAGGTCTAGAATGTGAGTATAGGTATGTGTTAAAGTTTCATGAAGAAATTTTATAATGCCCAATTGGAAATGTGGGATTAAATTGAATAAATTGTAAAACTTGGATTCTAGAAGCAACTTATATGAAATTGCTTTAGATTATAAATTAGAAGGTCTTGAGGAGCAGTTAGCCCAATTTCTAAGTTTTTGGACAAAAATGGGTTTGTATGGATAAAATTTTAAAGATTAAGGGCATTTTGGTTATTTGGCATTTTAATGAAATAAAATGGGAAAAAGAAGGAAAAAACCAGCCATTTTCTTCTCCATGGTTGCCGAAAATTGAAGGGACACCATAGCTAGGGTTTTCAACATTTTCAAGCTCAATAGTAAGTGCTCCCAAGTCTCGTTTTTAATGTTCTTCGTATTTTTAAAATCTTGGTAGCTTATTCTCTCTATTTTTACCCATATTTCATGCTAGGATTCATGTTTAAAAATTTACCCATGCATGAGTTACTTGTATTTTGATAGTTTATGGAGGAATATGAAAGTTGGGTGTGTTAAACATCTTTTTTCTAGGTGGTTTTCATGAAAAACCACTAAAAGGACCTTTTTGCAAAAGGTGAAAATTATGTGGAAGAAATGAGAAATAATGGAAAATATGGGCTGCCATAAGAGGGAAAAACATTCGGCTAGGCTTAGGTAAGGTAGAAATTACATGCATTTCATTATACGAGCCTAGGGACTAAATCGTAACAATGTTAAAGGCTAGGGGCAAAACGGTCATTTAGACCAAGGTGAAATTTAGACTTGAAAAGTATAATGTGAGGTGTTAATGATCTATTTTTATTGTTATAGACCCTGAGGAACAAATTCTGGAGGTCGATCGAGGAAAACGAAAGGTTTCGGAATAACCGAAACTTGATACAGAACAAGTACCAGGTAAGTTCGAATAACTAAAAGTAAACTCATAATATACTTAATTGTATAATTTATGAATGTATGAATATTATTTTTGATGGTGGAATGAAAAACATATGAAATGTATTTTTGGTAATGACATGTGACAAATGTCCCAGTTGAGGTTGTTAAAAGGAAGTTCGATGGATGAACCATGTTTCATATGATTTTGAGATCCTGCATGTGTTGCAGAAAGGATTTAGCCCGGACGGGTAATTCGTTGATCTCAATGATAGAAAGGATCTAGCGCGGACGGGTGTTCCTTGAGTGATCGAGCCTCCCGAGGAATATATGTGTATAAAGGATTTAGCCCGGACGGGTAATCGATTAGGGTCTAAATTTAGCCTGGACTGGTAATTCAGATACGAGCTCATTAAGGATATTTGTCACTATAAGGGATTTAGCCTGGACTGGTAATCCCGATATCACCTTATGAGTTTACGATACGGGGGATTTATCCAGGACTGGTAATCTCGCTGTAGAATGTATGGTTCACAGGAGTGCATGTCTGAAACCATCATTCCTAGGAATTGACGGTAAAAGGATAGTCTATCGAGATTTCCTAGAAACTCAACGGGATTAATATGGAATATAAAGATGAAATGTGAATGATGAGCTCATCTAATGATAAATTAAATGATGTATTATGATTGTGACTAACTTGTGGATTGAATGCATGTGCTAGGGAAACCATTTCATTCTAGTCAGTTTTATTGCTTATTATGGTTGTATGTTAATTATCAGTAAGTTTACTTTCTAGTTATACGAGCTTACTAAGCATGAAAATGCTTACCCCTCTCTTTTCCCTATCTTTCAGAGCTCGAGGACTCGTAAAGGTTGGAAGACAGTTGGAGAGTCAACACATTATCAACTAGTCGAGCTTTGGTACATAGATACTTTATTTTGTTCAATGGCATGTATAGGTATTTTTGGGTCATTTTGTCATATGTGTCATTTGGCTAGCAATGTAAAGGCTTGAATGTTATGTCTATTCATTTTATGTATGGCTTTGATATATGGCTTGTATTGGTGTAGGATGCTATCCTACTAATCATGCAATTTTTACTTGTTGAAATGATTACATGGTGTATTATGAATGGATACGATAAATGTGACCAATTCATTTGAAATTGGGAGGATCACAGTTGGCAATGAGTTAAAAGTTGAGCCAAATACGATATTGTGATTAATAAGACTATAATCCTTAATACAAAAAGGGTAACCTAGCATGTGCAAAACCAATGATATGAGGTTTACATGCAATTGACAATTATGATAGAACTTGAGTGCAATTAGGGCATGTTAGATATCAGTAGAAGCTATAGATGAGAGTGGGCAATTGAGGGTAACCAAAGGCTTTAAAAGTAGCCTAATAAGGTCTACACGAGTAGACACATGGACATGTGTCCAGGCCGTGTGTGACACACAAATCGCCCTTGGGCGTTTGGTATGACCGTGTGTCCCCTGCACCTAAAATTTTAATTCAGTGTCGAACACGGGCTAGACATACGGGCGTGTGTTTTGGCTTGTGAATCTAACAGAATGCTCAAGTTTTGGACACGGGTGACCACACGGGCGTGTTTAGGCCGTGTGAAGGACACGGGCTAAGGACACAGGCATGTGCCTTTGCTGTGTGAAAACCCCTGTAGGTTCGAATCAAAAAATAAATTTAACTAATTTCTCACGAGTTGGGGACACGGGCGTGTTCCAATGCACACGGGCGGGTGTATGATCTCAACACGGGCGTGTGAGATATTAACCTATAAGTTTTCCTCAGATCTTTAGTTTGGTCCCGAACCTTTCTCAATGTTTGTTTAGGGCCTCGTAGGCCTAAAATTGGGACACTACAATGTTAGTGGATTTGTTTTGAGTTGAAACGAAATTTTATAACCCGTATTTTCCGTTTATGCTCGCATATTTGTCCAGTAACACATCGTACTTGTCCCTGGTCTCAGGTACGGGTAAGGGGTGTTACATGTCCCCAAGCACACGGGCGTGTGCATTGCCTCTACACGGGCGTGTGTGGCTTTAACCTAGAAATTTTCCTAGAATTTTCGTAAGTCCTCAGTTTAGTCCCGACCCGCTAGTAATGCATCTTTTGGGCCTCATAAGTCCATAATAGGGACAAATTGACTTTAATTGATTGGTTTTAGTTGATGAAATTTTGTGGTCCAGTTCTATATGTTTGGTTCTGTTTAAGTTCGATAATGCCTCGTACCCTGTCTCAGTCTAGGATACAAGTAAGGGGTGTTACATTTAGTGGTTTCAGAGCTACAGTTTAGTCTGTTCTTGGACTAAGTAGCATGTATTTGTGTTTAATTATACATGCCATACGTAAATTGTGATAGTGTGACGACTTCTGATGATATTAAACTGTGTTTTTCATATAGTAATGGATCTCAACCGAGCTGTAGCAGATGACGTAGAAAACAATGCACCAGCCCCTGCTCAAGGGACGATGCTTGAAGAGAGTAGACCCATAACTGTGAGCCAAGGAGGGAGGCTGGAGAGGCCTTCTTCCAAATGATGAATGATTGGTATGCTGAGTTCATCCATGTGAACCTAGCCGCTCAGACGCAACCTCCTCCACCCCCTCCGAACCTTTAGCCTGTATCCGTGATGCCTCAAGGTATAGTTTTTATGAGATTTTCTAAAACACCTGTAGATAAGATTCGGAAATAAGGAGCAGAGGAGTTTAGAGCTAATAGTGAGGATGATGCTGAAAGAGCCGAGTTTTGGCTCGAGAATTCTATTCGGGTGTTTGAGGAACTGTCTTGTACACCTGAAGAATGTTTGAAGTGTGCCATTTCATTGTTGAAGGATGATGCCTACATTGGTGGAAGACTTTGATTTCTGTTGTACCTTAGGAGGCAGTTACTTGGGACTTCTTTTAGGAGGAATTCTGAAAGAAGTATATTAGCGAGAGGTTTATCGACCAGAAACGTAAGGAATTCCTTGAACTTAAGCGAGGTCGCATGTCGGTTATTGAATACGAGCGAGAGTTCATCTGACTTAGCAAGTATGCCCGAGAGTGTGTGCCCATTGAGGCTAAGATGTGTAGGAGGCTTGAGGACAGACTTAATGAGGATATCAGGGTGTTAGTGGGCATCCTTGAGTTAAAACAGTTTGTTGTGCTCGTTGAGCGGGCTTGTAAGGCTGAAGAATTGACAAAGGAGAAGAAGAAAGTCGATTTGGAAGCTAGAGATATGCGAAAGAGAATGATGAGCAGATCGGCCCCAACTCAGTCTAAGAAATCTAAAGATGTGTATTTTCATTCTTATGCATCGACAGGACGTTCCCATGGAAATCGTAAGAAGAAAAGTTTGAGTTTTCGGACTTAGGCTACATCTGTAGCTAGCGTAGGAGACGCTAAACCTTGTTGACTCGAATATGAATACTGCAGAAGACGTCATCCGAGCTCACGCAGGAGGAATGATGGGACGTGTTATAGATGTGGTTCTTAAGACCACTTTATTAAGGATTGTCCTGAGATGGGTGAGAGATTTCAGAATGCAAGGTAGAGTGGTTCGGCTTCAAAGGTGAGACCCCAAAAAAGTGTCGGTACTGGAGCTGGCAACATAAATATGACATGAGAGGTGGTAGTGTGATCTGAGGCTAGGGCTCTGGTTAGAGCCTATGCCATAGGAGCATGTGAAGAAGCATCGTCGCCTGACGTGGTCACTGGTACATTTTCTTTTTATGACATTGATGTTATTGCTTTGATCGACCCAGGTTCTACACATTCTTATGTATGCATGAAATTGGCTTCTAGGATGAATTTACCTGTGGAGTCTACAGAATTTGTGATTAGAGTGTCAAACCCATTAGGCAAGCATGTCTTAGTCAATAAAGTATGTAACAAATTCCCTTTGATGATTAGGGGCCTTTTTTTCCAGCTGACTTGATGTTGTTGCTGTTTGATGAATTTGATGTTATTTTGGGTATGGATTGGTTGACACTTCATGGTGCTATAGTAGATTGTAAACGGAATGTTATGGAATTGAGACATGAAATGTAAAGTCCTTCGAGTCGAATCAAGTGAACTTAGTGGCTTGCCGATGTAATTTCTTTGATGACCACTCAGAAATGTATGAGGAAAGGATATGAAGCAATTCTAGCTTATGTGCTGAATACAAAGGAATCTGAGTTGAAAGTAGAATTGATGCTTGTTGTATGTGAGTTTGCGGATGTGTTCCCGTAAGAGTTGCCAGCTTTACCCCCAGTTAGGGAAGTTGAATTTGGTATTGAGTTAATGCCAGGAACTACTCCTATCTCTATCACTCCATATAGAATAACTCCGACGGAGTTAAAAGAATTAAAGTCATAGTTGCAAGAATTGGTTGACAAAGGTTTTGCGAGACCCAATTTTTTACCCTAGGGTACTCCCTGCTATTCGTAAAGAAGAAAGATGGTTCTATGAGATTATGTATTGATTATCGGCAACTTAATAAGATAATGAAATACCCATTACCAAGAATTGACGACTTGTTCGGTCAGCTCAAAGGAGCCACATGGTTTTCCAAGATAGATTTTATGTCCGGTTATTATCAATTGCGAGTTAAAGAGACAGACGTACATAAGACCGCTTTTAGAACAATGTATGGTCACTACGAATTCCTTGTTATGTCTTTCGGATTGACGAATGCTCCGATTGTGTTTATGGATTTGATGAATAGATTATTTCATCCGTACTTGGATAAGTTCGTTGTGGTGTTCATAGATGACGTTTTGATTTAATCTAGAGATGAGCTGGAACATGCCGAACATCTAAGGATCATTTTGTAGATTTTAAGGGATAAGCAATTATATGCCAAGTTCAGTAAAAGTGAGTTTTGGCTCTGGGAAGTTGGATTTTTAGGCCACATTGTTTCCAGTGATGGTAATCTGGTTAATCCTAGTAAGATTTCTGCCATTGTTGAATGAAAGCCTCCAAGGAATGTAACCGAAGTTAGGAGCTTTTTGGGCTTAGCCGGTTATTATCAAAGGTTTGTAAAGGGATTTTCTATGATAGCCACTCCTGTGACGAGGCTGTCGCAAAAGGATGTTAAGTTTGAGTGGACAAAAAAGTGTCAACAAAGCTTTGAAAAGTTGAAAATGCTATTGACCGAAGCGCTAGTGCTAGTACAATCGGAACCAGGAAAAGAATTTGTAATCTACAGTGATGCGTCCTTGAATGGACTAGGTTGTGTGCTTATGCAAGAAGAAAGGTTGTAGCCTATGCTTCGAGACAGTTGAAGCGCCATGAGAAGAGTTATCCAACTCATGATTTGGAATTGGCTGCCATAGTGTTTGCTTTGAAGATTTGGCGTCATTATTTGTTCGGAGAAAAATTCCATGTCTATACCGATCATAAGAGCCTAAAGTATTTGATGATTCAAAAAGATTTGAATTTAAGGCAACAAAGATGGTTGGAACTGTTGAAAGATTACGAGCTTATAATTGATTATCATCCGGGAAAGGCGAACGTGGTCGCTGACGCTTTGAACAGGAAGTCTTTATTCATTTTGAGGGTAATGAATACATAGATGGCCTTATGTAATGATGGTTCCATTTTAGCCGAATTGAGGACTAGGCTGACTCTTCTCCATCAGATTTGTGAAGCTCAGAAATCCAATGAAAAATTACAAGCTAAGAAAGTTCAGTGTGAAGCAACCAGTGAACCCGACTTTTAGATTGACTCTGAGGGATGCTTAAGATTTCAGGGAAGAATCTGTGTTCCGAAGGATACCGAGTTGATCCAGACTGTTATGTGCTATTTTGCAAGAGGCACATAACAGTTGTATGTCAGTTCATCCGAGAAGTACTAAGATGTACAATGACTTGAAGAAAGTTTGTTGGTGGAATGGCATGAAAATGGATACCTCAGACTTTGTAACAAGATGTTTCATTTGTCGGCAAATTAAAGTTGAACATCAAGTACCCTCTGGTCTTCTTCAACCTATTATGGCCCTTGAATGGAAAAGGGATAGGATCACTATGGATTTCGTAACTGGGTTGCCAGTGATTTCGTGAAAGAAAGACGCTATTTGGGTAATAGTCAACAGATTGACTAAATCGGCCCATTTTATACCTATACATATAGATTATTCTCTGATAAGTTAGTTGATTTGTATATTTCAGAGATTGTTAGACTTCGTGGTTTGCCATTGTCAATTATTTCGGATAGAGATCCGAGATTTACGTCACGATTTTGGAAAAAGTTACAAGTGACTTTGGGAACGAAACTGAGTTTTAGTACTACTTTCCACCGATAGATTAATGGATAATCCGGGAGAATAATCCAGAAACTTGAAGATATGCTTAGATGTTGTGTTCTCGAGTTTCAAGGTAGTTGGGAAAATTATCTACCTTTGGTTGAATTTGTTTACAACAACAATTATCAGTCTAGTTTAAGGATGGCACCTTATGAGGCATTATACGGCCGAAAATGTCGAACTCCCTTGTATTGGACAAAGCTTAAGGAAAGTAAAATTTTTAGAGTTGATTTGATCAAAGAAACCAAGGATAGGGTTAAGGTGATTCAAGATTGTTTGAAAGTGGCGTCGGATAGACATAAATTGTATACAAATTTGAAAAGAAAAGAAATTGAGTATCAAGTGGGTGACAAGGTATTCATAAAGGTATCGCCCTGGAAAAAGGTATTGAGATTTGGTAGAAAAGGCAAATTAAGTCCTCGTTTTATTGGGCCTTATGAGATTACCGAGAGATTAGGACCGATTGCCTATCGCTTAGCTTTACCATCAGAGTTGGAAAAGATCCATGACGTGTTTCATGTATCCATGTTACATCGATATAGATCGGACCCCTCGCATGTGATTACCCCGACAGAGGTTGAAATTCAACCAAACATGACTTACGGTGAGGAACCGGTTAAGATCTTTGCCAGGGAAGTTAAGCAACTAAGGAACAAAAGTATTTCCCTTGTGAAGGTACTGTGGCATAGATATGGGGTTGAAGAAGCCACTTGGGAACTAGAAGACACTATGAAGAGTCAATATCCGAGCCTGTTTACTGGTAAGACTTTCGAGGACGAAAATCCCTAAGAGGGGAGAATTGTAACATCCCAAAATAAGGCTTAGTCAGAATAGTGGTTTTGGGACCATAAATTCGATATTAAAATATTTATTTTATGATTGTTAAGAGGTTTAGAATATGAATATATGCATGTGTTAAAGTTTCATGAAGAAATTCTTAGTATAAGGCGTCCAATTGGAAATTAGGGACTAAGTTGAATAAGTTGCAAAATTTATGTTCTAGAAGCAATTTGTATGAAATTGCTTTGGATTATTAATTAGGAGGTCTTAAAGAGCAATTTTCCCAATTTTTAGGTTTTTAGACAAAAATGGGCTTGTATGGAAAAATTTGAAGGAAATGCTTTAAGGTCATTTTGGTCATTTGGTTTATAAATGAAATAAAATAGGAAAATAAGCCAAAAATCAGCTCATTTTGTCCATGTTGTTGCCAAAAAATAGGGTTCACCATAGCTAGGATTTTCAAGCTTTCCAAGCTCAATAGTAAGTGCCCCCAAGCCCCGTTTTTAATGTTCTTCGTATTTTTGAAATCCCGATAACTTGCTCTCTCTATTTCAACCCATATTTCATACTAGGGCTCATGTTTAGAAATTTACCCATGCATGAAAAGTTTATGTTTGGATGATTTATGGAGGGATATGAGAGTTTAAAAGAAGGTAAACAACTTTTACTAAGTAGTTTTCATAGAAAGGGCCTTAGGGACTATTTTGTAAGAGTTGTAGAAAAGGGTAGGAAAATATGAAATGAAGGAAAAATGTAGGCTGTTATGAACATGAAAAATGTTTGGTTAGGCTTGGGTGACCAAGAAATCCCATACATTGCATTATCTGAGCCTAGGGACTAAATTGCAAATATATGAAAGTATAAGGGTAACATAGTAATTTTACCCAAGTATGAATTTTGGGGTCATTTTAAGTAATGTATGTATTAAACGATCTAAATTTGGTATTATAGATAACGAGAATCGAGATACGGGCCTTGATCGGGGAAAGAGCAAGGTTTACGAGGTTTAGGCTCAGTTTCTAATATTTTGTACCGAGGTAAGTACATATGCAAATAAATACATTAATTATTGTTATTAAATGATTTATTGATATATGTATGCTTAATATGCTTATTTGGCTATGTTGACAATATAACACGTGTTGATGCTTTGCTATATGATTATGAGGCATTGGCCATGTGAAAGAAACCATTATACGAGTACGTTCGGTAAAGTTATGGAAGACTAAAATCCCGTTTGAACCTTAGGAATAGTTGAGGATACAAGTGACATGTCACTAGGATAGTCATGTGTGTTATGAGCTCATTTAATATGTGATACATGCTAGGGTCCGGGTGCTGCGTATCCTGAATTGTGTTCAGATACTCTCTTAGCTCTTTGAGTAGCCCCATTGAGAGCGGCATGTGATTTTGTGATATGAGGCACTTCAGTGCACTTTCTGTCAGGTAGCCAAGGCTACATTCAGGCACTTCGGTGCACGCCTTCTGTGTGTCCAAATCATATTCCAAGTGTTCAACGGGTAACGTAATATGAATTCTGAAGGTAAAATTTAAGTAGGCCATGTATGTGCAGGATGGCACAGGTATGTACTAAAACCCTATGAGGACTTAGTATATGAAAAGATATGTATTTGGATAAGCATGTGCATATGAATATGGAAGGTAAATATATGTATGACATAATGAAAAATATCGTAATGGATAAGCAATCATGCTTAGATATTCAATAGTTCCAAAATGTAGATTATTTGTATGTGTACTTACTAAGCTTTATAGGTTACCCTCCTCTCTTTTTCCTTCTCTGTAGATACGTCAATCTAGCTTGAAGGATCGGGAGACGTCAGAGCTCGGATCACACTATCTTCAAGAAATTCGGGTATAAAAAGGGTTAATTATTTTGGCTATGGCATGTATAGGAAACTTGTCTATTTTGTGTATATGTGTCATGTTGAAGTAGCCAAGTATAATGGCTCATTTGGGCATTGATTATTTTGTATGTGGCCATGTGATTTGGTCCATATTAATGATTGGGATGTATCCTTAACTTTATCTTTACATGTATACTAAGATGTGTATGTGTTGGTTTGATGGATGACTATTCAATTGCTAGTATGTGGTTGCATGATTTAGCACTCATAATGGATTGATAATAAGGAATATGGTAAACCATGAAATTGGTTTGGAATGTCTAAACGATAAGTTTGTGTGAATACTAAGGGACTAGTATGAAAAATGAGTCATAGTGATGCTATAATGTTGCATGTTTAAGTGTCCAAATATATATCATGGGATATGCCATTGAACATATGGAAGTGTATGATTGTTTAAGGGTGACCAATAGCTTGGAGAGTAGCCTCCAAATGGTCCACATGGGTAGACACACGGGCATGTGTCTAGGCTGTGTGTGACACACGGTCAGTCCCATGGGCGTGTCATTCGGCCGTGTGTCCCCTGCACCTCAAATTTTAGGTTAACTCGCGTGGTAGTAAACACACGGGCAGAGACACGGCCGTGTGTCTCAACCGTGTGGAGGACACGACCTCTGGCCATGGGCGTGTGCTTGGCTGTGAGCCTCAAATTTGTATGATGATGTCATAAATAGAATGCTCGCTAAAATCATACGGGCGTATGGCAAGCCGTGTGAGGGACACGGGCCAAGGACATGGGCGTGTGCTCGGTCGTGTGAAAACCCCTGTAGGTTCGAATTGGAAAATAAATCCAATAATTCCACACGGGTGTGGGACATGGGTGTGTCCCCAAACACACAGGCGTTTAAGGCTTTAACCTAGAAATTTTCTTAGAATTTTCGTGAGTCCTCGGTTTAGTCCCGGCCCACCAATAATGCATGTTTTTGGCCTCGTAGGTCCATAATAGGGACAAATTGACTTTAATTGATTAGTTTTAGTTGAATGAAATTTTACGGCCCGATTCTGTATGTTTGGTTCTGTTTAAGTCCGATAATGCCTCGTACCCTATACTAGTCTAGGATACGGGTAAGAGGTGTTACATGAATAATCGACATTTCTCTCCATACAAATGCTGCCTCCAAATCTTCAATGCGAACACGATGGCGACCAACTCTAGATCGTGCATCGGGTAATTTTTTCATGTGGCTTTAGCTGTCGTGAGGCATAGGCTATAACCTTTCCTTCTTGTATGAGCACGCACCCCAACCCATTCAAGGAGGCATCGCTATATATCACAAATTCCTTACCCGACTCCGGTTGAACTAACACTAGGGCCTCGGTCAACAAACACTTTAATTGCTCGAAACTCTATTGGTACTTTTCTGTCGATTCGAACTTGACATCTTTTTGCAGCAGTCTTGTCATCGGGGTAGCTATCATAGAAAATCCGTTTACAAACCTCTTATAGTATCTGTCCAAACCCAAAAAGCTTCGAACCTCTGTCACATTCTTTGGCAGTTTCCATTCAATAATAGCCGAGACTTTGCTTGGGTCAATTCTAAACCCGTCACCCGACAGAATGTGTCCTAGAAATCCAACCTCCTTAAGCCAGAATTCGCTCTTACTGAACTTGGCGTACAATTGTTTGTCTCTCAGGGTCTGTGATACAATCCTCAAATGCTTCGCGTGCTCACTCTCATCACGCGAGTAAATTAGTATGTCATGGATAAAGGCCACCATGAACTTATCCAAATACGACCGAAAACTGAGGTTCATCAAATCCATAAACACTGCTGGGGCATTAGTTAAACCAAAGGGAATGATGAGGAACTCATAATGTCCGTATCTTGTCCGAAATGCAGTCGTCGGTACATCTTGCTATTTCACTGTTAACTGGTTGTATCCTGACCTCAGGTCAATCTTGGAAAATATAGTAGCTCCCTTTAACTGATCAAACAAGTCATCAATCCTTGGGAAAGGATACTTGTTCTTCACTGTTACTTTGTTGAGCTGTCTATAGTTGATACATAACCTCATCGACCCATCTGTTTTTTTCACAAAGAGCACTGGAGCACCCCACAAGGAAAAGCTCGGTCTCGCAAAGCCCTTGTCAGTTAACTCTTGTAGTTGAGCTTTCAACTGCTTTAACTCCGTAGGAGCCATCCTATACGGAGCAATTGAGATAGGTGTCGTACTGGAGACCAACTCGATTCCAAACTCAACTTCCCTCACTGGAGGTAATCTGGGTAATTCCTTCGGAAACACGTCTATAAAATCACAATCCACTGGTACTGATTCTATCTTCAATTCAAACACTTGAGTATTAAGCACAAAAGTGAGATAAGCCTTACATCCTCTCCTCAAATATTTCTCAACAGTCAAAGACGATATTATCAAGGGTAAATTATCCGATTCATCTGGTCCAACCCGAAGAATATTCCTATCTTCACATTTCAACTCAATAACTTTTCTCCCACAGTCCACTACAACAATATGAGAAGTCAACCAATCCATCCCAAGGATTACATCAAATTCATTAAATGACAATAATGTCAAGTTAGCTGGAAAACAATGACCCCTAATTGTCAAAGGACAATTTCTATGCACTTAGACTACTAGCACATCTCTGCCTAAAGGGTTGGATACTTTTACCACAAACTCAGTGGTCTCTACTATCATGCTCATATGAGGTACTAATTCCATACAAATATAAGAGTGGGTAGACCCCGGGTCAATTAAAACAACAACAGATATTTCTTGGATAGAAAAGGTACCTATGATCACGACGGGAGACTCTGCCTCTTCACGGGCACAAATAGCATAAGTCCTTGTTGGTGCTCTACCCTCAGACCTCACTGCAACATCTCTTGGCGCAACTCTACTATCAGTCCCACTTCCGGGGTTCTTTTGTGGTCTACCCCTCAAAGGAGCACTACTTGCCTTCACTTCTTTCTTTTTCTCTCTCTCTTCCATTTCAGAATAGTCTCGGACGAAATGTTCTAATGATCCACACTTAAAACAACCCCTTTCACTTCCTCGGCACTCGCCAAAGTGATGCCTGTCACATTGTGAACATTCTGGCCTATTTGGCTGAGCACTGCCGACGCTCGCGACAGAAGTGGTCTGGGCTCTAGAAGTTGTGTTCTGTCGGTTCTTGTTTCTATTCGAAAATCCCACTCAAGCATTCGATCGAGTAATGAATTCCTTCGATCTCTCAGATGAGGATTGATGTGACTTCCCCATCTGTCTCTTCTTTGAATCTCGTGACTCAAAAGCCGCTTTCCTATTCTCTTTTACCAGTTTCTCTGCCTTGCATGCTCTCTCAACGAGCACCACAAATTCCCTTAGCTCTAAAATGCCAACAAATACTCAAATATCCTTATTTAGACCATCTTCAAACCTTTTACACATGGTGGCTTCTGTAGACACGCACTCCCGCGCATACTTACTGAGCCTCACAAATTCACATTCATATTCTGTCACCGACATTCGACCTTGCTTTAGCTCTAGAAATTCCTTCCTCTTTTGATCTATGAACCTTTGGCTAATATACTTTTTCCAGAATTCTTCCTGAAAGAATTCCCAAGTGATCCTTTCTCTTGGTACAATGGACACGAGAGTATTGCACCATTGATAAGCCGAATCCCATAAGAGTGACACTGCACACTTCACGCACTCTTCAAGTGTGCATGATAGTTCATTGAATACCCTAATGGTATTCTCCAACCAAAACTCTACCCTCTCTAGGTCATCATCTATACTAGCCCGAAATTCCTTGGCCCCTTGCTTTCGAATCTTATCCACTGGAGGTTTCTACCTCCTAAACATGTTTGCACCTTGAGGAGCTACCGGGGCATACTGAGGAACCGGAGGAGGTGGGGGAGGTGGAGTGTTTGGATTCGCACGACCAAACTCTATGTACTAAGCGTCCATCATTCAGAGGTAGGCTTCTCTAGCCCCTCTGTCCTGGCCCATAGTCACAGGCTCACTCTCAACTAGCGTGGTCCCTTCAGCGGGAGCCGGCGCATTACTCTCCACGTCATCCGCCGTAGCTCTATCAAGATCCATTTACTATATGAAAATACAATTTTAAAATTGTTAGAAGTCATCACACTATCAATAAATAGTTATGGCATGTATAGCTAGACACGTACTCTCGCTAGGTTAGTCCTAGAACCGACTAAACCATAGCTCTGATACAACTAAATGTAACACCCCATATCCGTAACCCACATCGGAGAGAAATACGAGGCATTACCTAGCTCGATCTCATGCGCACAAACATTCACAAGTCACCTAGACTTGGTCCAATTTAAAACTTTTTCAATTTCTACTTTAAACCTCTTGTGATGGGCCTATGAGCCCCTAATCGACCATTGGGAACTATTCGGGATCAACCCGAGCCCTTTAACCATCTATAGAAAATTTGACTTTGAAACAAGGCACATGCCTGTGTGGAAGGATAACACGCCCGTGTGGCCATTTCAACATAGGCGTGTTGATGGCCCGTGTGGCTCACACGGCCTAAGCAATACAGGGACACGCCCATGTCCTCCACCCATGTAGAATTAATTCTAATTGTACACCTACAGGGGTTTTCAGATAGCCTGGCACACAGCTGTGTCCCTAGCCCGTGTGCTTCACACGGCCATGACACGTCCGTGTCCTAACCCGTGTGTAAAAACATGGACATTCTATTTTTGACGTCAACATCCCTAAAATGCCACATGGCCAAGGCACATGCCCTGTGCTAGGCTGTGTCGATCACACGATTGAGAGTTGAGACACACGGCCGTGTCTCTACCCATGTGTTTACTATCATGCATACTGACTTGGAATTTTTATGTGCAGGGGACACACGGCTAGACCACACGCCCGTAGGGCAGACCGTGTGTCACACACAGCCTAGACACACGCCTGTGTGTCTACCCGTGTGGACAATATAAGGCTATTTACCAAGCTTATTTGCCACCCTTACTTACACAACCTACACAAAGACAACCAAACCAAAACAATGATAACTTATTTAAACCAATCAGCCATAATAGACAACATTCCAATAATGCATTTCATTTATCTATGAAAATACATCTTTACATATAAATCAAAATGAATATTTGCCACCATTCAAGACTTAATTCAAAATGAAGGGTTTCCAACCCAAGCCAACACATTTGGCCAGTTCTCCATAACACAAAAATAGTAAAGTCCTAGCCCTATACATGCCATATTAAAAAATATAAATCAAACTATACCGAATGCCTCAATTGATAGTGTGATCGATATCTTTGACTTCCGTTGATCCTTGAGCTAGATAGGTGGCACTATCAGAAAAAGGAAAGGAGAGGGAGTAAACATAAAGCTTAGTAAGTTGCACATAAATAAATATACAACATATCTTTACCATCCATCAACAAGTATCATAATACACAAGTGACATAAGCAAAACTTACTCATCAATATTCATTACACTTCTTATAGCCTATATTGAGCTCACCTTTCATACATACCATATAGGTACCTGTACCACTCACAATAGGGTTATACTTTCTTCGTTAACTTGAAATCTTAACTTTCACCGTTGAACCATTTGGAACATTATTAGATATTCATTAAGCCTAAAACATGGGGTAAGGTGCCGATGCCATATTCCAGACATGGTCTTACACAGGCTCTAGCATATCAGTGCCGATGCCATGTCCCAGACATGGTCTTACGCTGACACATCTCGTAGCCAATGCATGTCCCAGACATGTCTTACACTAACTTACGTCTCGAGGCCGATGCATGTCCTAGACATGTTTTACACTAGCACTCGTCTCAATGCCGATGCCATGTCCCATACATGGCCTTACATTGGCTCTCCTAATGTGGCCGATGCATGTCCCAGACATGTCTTACACTAGCTCACAATAGCCCATATGCTATGGCATGAATATCCGATTTATTTCCTAGGTTCAAATGGGAACTCTACCATCTCTATTACCATCTTGCTTTCTCTATTTCACAATCAAGAAATTCATGCTATATTAAGTTCAAGTATAATTCAACACATACATTACTATTGTAGTTGTACTATTTACATACAACTTACCTCGGATTACAAAATGTGGCGACTAGTCGGTTTAGTTGATTTGCTTGGCTTTCCCCTGGTCTAGGTTCAGATTCGGTATATCTTGATCTATAATAACAAAAATTCACAAATTTAATCACTTTATCGATCTAGGTATTCAATAACCTATATTTGGGAAAAATGACCATTTTGCCCCTAAAATTTTGTAAAATGACCATTTTACCCCTAGGTCCGAAAATTGATTCTTATTGAATTTATTCACATCTTAAGCTTAGACGAACCCTTTTTACTCTTATAGAAACTCCAAATTCCCACTATTTCACATACTTAACATCTATTTTACAACTTATGCAATATAGTCCTTTTAGGTGTTTTCATGTTAACACCTTTCACAAAAATTGTTCATAATACACCTAAGACTTATTTTCTTCCATAAAAACTTAGCAAACATTACAAAACCTATCATGGCAAAACCCTACACTCTTAATCATTTTGCAAAATAGTACCCTCATTTGAAAGCTTATGCTTCAAGGGTCTCAAAAGTACAAAAATATGCAACAAAGGGTTGGAAAATCACTTACTTGTGAAGGCTTAAAGTTTGCTGAAATTTTTAAGCTTTCAAACCCTTAAAAATGGCTAAAAATATCGGTGGAATGAAGAGAGAATGAAAGAAAAAGATGGTAGCTAGGCTTAGGTATTATTTTATCATATAACATGGCATCACTTACCTAACATTTTGACCATTCACCCTTCCTTGTCTCATGGCCGGCAAAGCTCTTTTAAAAGGGTCTAATTGCCCTTTAAAGACCCCCAAAATTTATTCTCTAAATATTTGACACTTTTAGCTATCAAATTAGGAGTTTTGCACTTTATGTGATTTAGTCCTTTTACGCAATTGGACTCACAAACGTTAAAATTACTTCACCAAATTTTTCATGCACTAATAAAAACATGCTAAAATATCAAAATAATTATAAAATAATTTATTTGACTTTGAATTTGTGATCCCGAGACCACTATTTTAACTAGGCCCTAAGTCAGGCTGTTACAGAAAATTAGAAAATCTAAAACGGTTTAAAGTTTTATAAAATCCTACTATGCTAGGGATGATATGTATATGTGATGTTGTGGATTCATTCACTTTGTGAGTTGTTGAATATGGTTTCATTAATCTTGTGGTATTGGTATAGGATTATCTTTGATATGATCAAAGTTTATACGAGCTTACTAAGCATTAATTGTTTATGTAGTTGCTTTTCCTTTACCTTCTAGATTATTAGAAGCTCAATCGGGTTGGAAGCTCGTCTTGAAATCTATCACACTATCCAGCTATCATATCTGTAGATTTTGATGTATTGGTTAAGGTTATAATGGCATGTATAGGTGGATTATGTCTAATGTTTAATTGATGAGTTTGAAATATATATATGTCATTTTGGTTGATGTTTTAGCCATTATGTTTTGGCTTGTAGATTTGGTACTTTGAATGGTTGATATGTTGATATATGTGTGTGGTTTTATGATGGAAGTTGAACATGTAACACCCCTTACCTGTGTTTGACGCCGGAACAGGGTACGAGGCATTACCGGACTTAATCACTAATCATCGTATAAAAAAATCGATTCATAATTTCACTCTAATTTAAAAATTTTTCGAACACATTCAAGCTGTCCCTTAAAAAGAGCTTACAAGGCCCATATCATGCTTTAATTCAACCACACACATAGGCAAGCATGCACATTCATAAATTGCATCATTTAATTAATATCATAATCAAGACTATCTACATTAAATGACTTTATACAATAGAGACCTTCAAATAACATAGGTCAGTATTTTAAGCCAATTCCTAGAAACTTAATAAAAATTAAATGAGTCTCCGTACATGCCAAAGACTTAAAATACTTTAAAACCTTTATATATTGATCAATAGTTTGATAGTGTGATTTAACCTCCGGCGACCTCCAACTCGAGCTAACATCTACGACACTATAGGAAAAAGGGAAGGAAGGGAGTAAGCATTATAGCTTAGTCAGTAAGTATGTAAATATTAATAAACAATACATTATCATACTTTAAACAAAGTCACAATATGTTCCCGGAATATTACCATCACAAACAAACATACTTTTACTATTACAATCATAAACAGGTTCAAAATAAGCTATCTAGCAGAGTACCAGAAACTAAATTATTTATTTCTGGAGCTACAGAACTCCAAATTACAAAAATTTAAATTTTCTTGAAAATATATTCACATATATTCTTACCATTAAATTTTCAAAATTTTTGGTCTAGCCAATTAGTATATTTTATTCATTGAAGTTACCCCTATTTCACTGCTCAACTGTTCTGACCACTCTTCACTACGAATCAATTTTCTCCTAGTATAGAATTCAAATGATGTTCTTGTTTATTTCATTTGAAACAAGACTCATTAAGTATTTCAAGCATATAAATTATATCCCCAAATTATTATTTTACAATTTTTAATGATTTTTCCAAGTTAGAATAGGGGATCACGTAGTCATTCTAAACCAGTCTCTCAAAAACTTAAATATCTCATAATATAGAATTCCTTTGCTTGCTCTGCTTTTGTTATATGAAAATAGACTCATTAAGCTCTAATTTGATATCTGATTCAGTCTCTGATTCAATTTCTACTATATTTGGTAAATTTTTAGATTCACATCACTGCAACTATCCAGAACAGTTTTATTGTCAATTTTGATCTTTCACACTTCAATTGTATTCATCACTTTCCCATGACAATCTTTCCAATTTCCAATCACATCTCAAGCATATTGCTCATAAGTTACACAAGTATATACTTACACTTATCATCACAAAGTCATACATAATTTCATTTAATCAATTTCCCAGTTGAACGCTTCAGAATAATAACAGATACGCGATGGTATCGCACACAGCCCACCTTTAAAATCGAAGCTCTCTTGTACACATAGTGGCCTTCACTTAGCACCACTCATGTGACCTAGCTCGATTGTACACATAATTTTGGCTCTCTTGTACACATGGTGAACACTTAGTACCACCCATGTGACCTAGCCAGTTTATCTAGTAGCTCTCTTTTCCTCATGGTGTCCTTCACCTGGAACCACGCATGCGACCTAGCTACATATATCCCGTAGCTCTCTTGTCTACATGGTGTACACATAGTATCACCCATGCGACCTAGCTACATCATAATGTCTCGTAGCTCTCTTGTACACATGATGTGCACTCAGCACAATACATGTGACCTAGCTACATACCATCTGTATCATCCAATCTTTCCGAAGGTTCAACCGGGATTTCTCTCTCTTTCTAATACTTGATTCCATACTTCCAATAGTCAATTATGATTCAAAAATCAGCTACAATACATAAAATATGCTAAAATACAACAACATAATAAAGATAATGTATTATTTACATACAAACTTACATACTTTCTCATTTCCATGTCGAATTAATATTGAACATTTAAATCATCATAATTATACTTACTTTCAACACCTCGACAATCATAGTAAATATATCAATTTTACATTGAAACATGCATAAATTAATGCTTATTATACATATGAACTTACCTTGATACTAAAACAGCCATTTTACCAACTTTCCCGATTTTCGATTTTTCTCCCATTCTAGATTCAAATCTCATTTTTCGGGATCAAAAACATCATATTTTACTTATTTAATTAATTTACTATTCAAAACAGTACTTAACTCAAACTTTTCCAAAATTACAATTTTGCCCCTAAAATTTTGCATATTTACACTTTTTCCCCTAGGCTCGGGAATTAAACTTCATCCCTTATTCTTATGTTTTATGACATTCTGATTATTTTCCCCTTCTATGGTAACATCAAATTCTCACTCTAACACATAGTTATGAACAATAACAACTTTTACCGATTAAGCCGTTTTACTCATTTTTACTTAAAACTGCTTAGCAAAAGTTGTTTAACATAATTTCATCCTTCATATTCTGCCATAAAAAATCAAAATAAACACTTTTCACCTATTGGTATTTTTCCAAATATGAATCCTAGCTTAAATTATTGCTAGAATAAGCTTGATCAAGTTACCGGGATTCCAAAATCGTAAAGAACTTGAAAAACGGGGCTAGAACGGACTTACTATTGAGCTTGGAAAGCTTGAAAACCCTATCCATGGCTTCCCCGATGCTAATTTCAGCCTCCATGAAAAATATGAGTTAATTTTGGCTTTATTTTCCCTTTTTATTTCTTTTAATTACCAAATGACTAAAATTCCCTTAAGGCATTTCTTTAAAATTTTGTCCTATTCATGCCCATTTTTGTCCAAACAAAATATAATGGTCTAATTCCATTTAAGGACCTCCTCTTTAAACCCCCATTTCAATCAAGTACTTATGAATTAGAAAACATATTTTGCAACTTTTGCAATTTAGTCCTAAAAGTCCAATTAAGCACTTTATCAGTAAAATTACTTAACGATATTTTTACACAATATTTTAATCAATAAATAAACCTTAAAACTTAATCGAAATAAATTTTTCAAATTTTAATTCGTGGTTCTAAAACATCGTTCCGTTTAGGCCCTAAATCGGGCTGTTACAGCAACTTCTGCAAATAAGCCCTAATAGGCAAATTAAACATGCAATCTATAAAATTTATTATCAATACTCTAACACATGCATCTAATCACTCGGTAAATCATAAGAATTAATCAAAATAAACTTTTCTATCTCAGATTTGTGGTTTTGCAACCACTATTCCATTTAGGCCCTATTTCGAGATGTTACAGAACATGTTCATATTGGTATGAAAAATGTAGTTGTCATATATGATTATTGATACCAATTGTTAAATGGTAAATTTGATATATTTGAATGTGAATTTGACATATGAACAAATTGGTAAGTTATGACATAAGTTTAGTTATAAGTTAGTTGAACTTTTAGCCAATTTATGTATATGGATATACATGTTTAGTGGTTGTAATTGAGGTGCTTTTTGGGCCAATTGGTTGTATGCTTATGGACCTTGATTGGATAGCTTGTTATAGCATGGTTTGTTATACCTTGGGTGCTTGATTATATATGGAAATTTGGTGGTAGGTGGATGCATGTTTGGGTGAGCAAAATGGCTTGAAAGTGGCCTATTTTTTGTCCACCCGGGTAGAGACACGGGCATGTGTCTCAACTTTGTGTGACACACAGCCAAGCGAAACAACCGTGTGAACTTTGTAGCTTTCAAAGGGTTGAAAGTCAGGCTGTTACACGGTCTAGTACATGGCCTGGCATACGGGTGTGTGAAGCTATTTCGAAGGGTACACGGCCTAGCACACGAGCGTGTGGCTTGGCTGTATGACCCAAGTCAATGAGTTACACGGGCGCGAACACGGGCTAGGACACGAGTGTGTGTCCATGCTTCGAATGTCCACACAGCCTAGTCACACGGCCATGTGACCCCTGCATTTTGAAAATTTTCATATTTTCCCTAAAATTTCTATATGTTTCCAATTTAGTCCCGATTTGTTTCTAATGTGTTTTTAGGGCCTTTAGGGCTCGTATAAGGGACAATATGCATGCTATTGATGGAATTTGCTATGATAAATGCTGTGAAGTAAATGATTTATATTTTTGAAAAGTTCTGAAATGTAAACTCTGGTAATGCTCCGTAACCCTATTCTAACGATGGATACAGGTTAGGAGTGTTACATGCGTTCTGTTTGGGTGTACGCTATTGAAGTAAAAGGCTGAATTTAGATTGTGCCAATCATAAGGAGTCTATCAAGAGAGTCTATGTTTGTTCATTATGGTGGTGTCTAATGGAGTCCGTCGAGACTGGAAAAATGAATTCTGATATGAACTCTGAAGGAAAAGTCCATGGCCATGGCATCCTCTGAAAAGAAATAAGGAATGGTTGATTACCCAATGGTGTTCTCTGCGTATCCCAAAATGATGATGGGAAAATATCACATATTGTAAGTTTAGGGAAATCCATATCGTAAACACGATAGGAAAGAATAGCTTTTGTGATGAATAATGAAAGAGTAGCCTTTGTGGCGATCTTTGAAAGGATAACCCTTGTGGCGTTAAACTGGAAGAAATGCCTCTATGGCACGCTTGGAAGGAATGGATTTCGGGGCATACTCTAAAAAAATGTTCCTTGTGGTGGATAATGTATTAAGTTGCTTGGCGTACCCAGTATGGTTCTTAAGTGTAATCAGTAAGGCCAGTAATGTAACACCCCGAACCCGAGACCGACACTGGAGTCGAACACGAGGTGTTAACAGACTTTAAGCCCCTTATAAAAAAATTTCCCAGACACTGCCAATCTGCGTACTAGTCGCTTTAAAAATCATATCTTGAGTTTCACAACTCGGAATCCAGTTCCGTAAATTTTCCCTGAAACTAGACTCATATTTCCATCTACATATTTTTTTCTAGAATTTTTGGTTTGGCCAATTAGTACAGTTTATTAGTCAAAGTCTCCCATGTTACAGGGATCGACTACCCTGCCTTTGCGCATTACGACTTGGATATCTCCCTGTACAGGGCTTCAATACTGATGCCGTTTGTTTCTATAGAAACTAGACTCAGAGAGGAATCTATCCATATATGGTATGACTCCTAATTATCTCTGTTTAATTTATAATGAATTTCCAAAGTCGGAACAGGAAATCCAGAAACCGTTCTGGCCCTGTCTCAGGAGAACCTGAATATCTCTTAACATACTGTCCGTATGATTGTTTCGTTACTTTCCTATGAAAGTAGATTCATCAAGGTTTGTTTACATAATTTATGCACTATTTAATTCCCTTCCTACTATTTTAGTGATTTTCCAAATCTATATCACTGCTGCTGTCAGCATCTGCCTTTAAGGTAGACTTTACCTATTTCATGGTTTCCATGATTCAACTAGCCCTTTTTGCATAAATAGCACAATTTATGAAAGTGATTAACCATCCCCATGGCCAATCCTTGTCAAGCATATCCACACCAAATGATTATAACAATATACTCAAACACATATAAGCCATTTTCGCATGGCTATCCAAAATTTATACAAGTCCAAAGGGTCCACGACCCACAACAAACGGGTAGTCCTATACATGCCATTTCGAAGTTCAACCAAAATTGTACCAAAAGGGGGCTTTGACAGTGTGGGCGACTTTGACCTCAAGATCCCGAGTCCGATAGCTGGAGAACCAAATCTATAAAACAGAGGAGCAATGAAACGGAGTAAGCAATTTATGCTTAGTAAGTTTTGAGCAAGGAATTCCAGCACAACAAAAGTATAGCATTCATATGGCTAAACGGATAATTTCATATGCACAAATTATCGATATCATACTTGCTTCACATTACCAACCCTTATGTACATACACAAAAGATCAACTCAGCCAAAGGCCGGTAGCTCGTTTAACAACTGAGCGAATACTTATTTGTAAGGGCTCAACTAAATTCAAGCACATACGAAACATACCTCAATGTTGGGATGTTTCGAGAGCATTAACTGGAATTTTACAGCAAGTTCATTCATTCCCAAATCACGTACCTTCGGAATTTAACCGGATATAGCTCCTCGTTCAAATGCCTTTGGGACATAGCCCGGTTATAGTAATTCGCACAAATGCCTTCGGGACTTAACCCGGATTTAGTAACTCGCACAAATGCCTTCGGGCTTAGCCCGGAATTAGTATCTCGCACAAATGCCTTCGGGCTTAGCCCGGAATTAGTATCTCGCACAAATGCCTTCGGATCTTAGTCCGGATATTGTCACTTAGCACAAGCCTTCGGGACTTAGCCCGGACAACATTCAAATAACCATGCACATTCAACAATAAATCATGGCACATTCGTGTTTCATTTTCGTTAGCAAAACTCAAACACAAGACACTTATCATTCTTGTGATTTCGGCTCAATAGCCACACACAAAGAGTATGATTTTGATTTGCTTAAAACATGATCTAATCAAATCTTAATTTAAGCTCTCTTACTCAAGAACTTACCTCGGGTGTTGTCGAACGATTCCGATAGCTATTCGACCACTTTTTCCTTCCCTTTATCGGATTTAGTTCCCCTTTGCTCTTGAGCTTAATTAAACAAATAAATTGATTTAATCATTTGAGCATCGAAAAGAGGAACACAAGGCAGTTAGCCCATATTTATACATTAGACATTAAAGTCACATATGTACGGAATCATGAATCAAACTCAACATTTTAGCTAATTTTTCCCCCTTGGCCGAATATGCATGTCTATTTTGGGGCCGATTTCAACAGTTAATACTTTCTACAAGTATGGTCACTTGTATTGACTAAACACCCTTTTGTTTCAAGTTCAAAACTTGGCTAATACACACATATACACACTAGTAAAGCATCCTCTCCCTTTCCATCAATTTAACACATGCATTGCTCATTAACATGCAAAAGTTATATTCGGCCTTAGCACACAACTTGCTAGCCAATTCTTCTCCATTTAGCAACCAATGCACATATGTGCTCACTCAAAAATGCTAAAAAGGAGGTTCAAGAATCATCAAGCCACCATCACATGCATCATTAAAAAGCTTCATATTTAGCATGCAATGGCATTAACACAAACTCCACCTAGGCCGAATCTTAACTCATCCTCATGCCTCATCACCACAACATCAAACATCAACCAAGAATGATGCATCCATGGCCGAGTGTCATTTCAATCACATAGCAAGATTTAGACCATGGGCTAGGTAGAACTCAAGCTAACAACTAAAACATGCATGCATCTCATGGAACATCATCAAACATACCTTAGCCTAGCTACATGCATGGCCGAACCTCTTCAACCTTTCTTCTTCCTTCCTCCTTAAAATTTTTGGCCAAGGATGAACCAAAGGATGAGCATTTTTTTTCTTTGTTTTTTTCTTTCTAGTTTCGGCTAAATGAAGATGAGAAAGGATGAACAAAAATTTTCTCCTTTCTTTTCTTTAGCTCACGGCAATGGGGGGCGAAAACAACTACACACATTTTTTTTTCTATTCATCATACTCCTTTTCATTATTTTATGCCCATGCCCCTTATTTTATTTTTTCCTACATACCTCACTAGGCCAACATGTTCCCAACATGTTTCCACCCATAGCATGGCCAACCACTAGCTCAAATTTTGGGTAATTTGACATGCAAACCCATCATTTTCACAACATGCATTAATAGACCATTTTAAATTAGCCTATCATATTTTCACCATGTCTCATATCAATCCCTATTTAATAATTTCTCATGCAATTGGCAAAATTGGAGAATGAAACTTCCACATACTCATGTACACACATAATAAGCATAGAATATGGATATCAATTATTTTTATGACTCGGTTTTGTGGTCCCGAAACCACTTCCCGACTAGGGTCAATTTTGGGCTGTCACAACTCTCCCCCACTTAAGAAATTTTCGTCCCCGAAAATCTTACCGGTAAATAGGTTTGGGTATCGTTCTTTCATCGAGCTCTCGGTTTCCCAAGTAGGTTCCTCGATCCTGTGTTTGAGCCATAACACCTTAACTAACGGAACCCTTTTGTTTCGCAACTCTTTCACTTCACGAGCTAGGACACGCATCGGTTCTTTTTCATAACTCATATCGGCTTGAATTTCAACCTCTGATGGGCTAATTATATGCGATGGATCAGATCGGTAGCGTCGAAGCATCGAAACATGAAAGACGTCGTGAATCTTTTGAAGATCAGGGGGCAAAATCAATCTATACGCAACCGGACCAACTCGTTCGGAGATTTTGTACGGCCCAATGAATCTCGGGCTCAACTTGCCCTTACGGCCAAACCTGAGTACCTTTTTCCAAGGCGAAACTTTAAGGAACACTTTATCTCCCACCTGATATTCAATGTCCTTTCGTTTCAAATCCGCATACGATTTTTGACGATCTGTGGCTGCTTTCAGACTTTCACGGATTACCTTTACTTTCTGTTCGGCATCCTTAATCAAATCAACTCCGAAAATTTTACTTTCACCGAGCTCGGTCCAAAACAATGGTGTACGGCATTTACGACCGTACAAAGCCTCGTAAGGTGCCATCTTAATACTTGATTGAAAACTATTATTGTAAGCGAATTCAATCAAAGGTAAATACCGTTCCCATGAACCACTGAACTCGAGGATGCAACATCTCAACATATCCTCAAGTATCTGAATTATCCGCTCAGATTGACCATCGGTTTGGGGATGAAAAGCAGTGCTAAAATGCAGCTTGGTACCCAAAGCTTCTTGCAATTTCCTCCAAAATCGCGAGGTGAATCTCAAATCTCTATCCGACACGATAGAAATAGGTACCCCGTGTAATCTCACAATCTGAGAAACGTACAATTCAACTAGTCTATCCAATGAAAAATCCATACACACGGGGATAAAGTGAGCCGACTTAGTTAGTCTATCGACAACAACCCAAATCGTATCCTTCTTACTTGTTGACAATGGCAGTCCGAACACAAAGTCCATTGTGACTCGATCCCATTTCCACTCGGGTATCATGATTGGCTGAAGTAATCCTGAAGGCACTTGATGTTCCGCTTTCACTTGTTGACATATTAAACATCTCGAAACAAGGTCGGAGATGTCTCGTTTCATACCATGCCACCAAAACCAACGTTTCAAATCGTTGTACATTTTCGTACTCCCCGGGTGACTTGACATTCGGCTACAATGGGCTTCGTTCAGAATCATCGAAATGAGTTTCGAACTCCTTGGAACACACAAACGACTTCTGAACCTCAAACAATCATCATCATCAATTTGAAACTCCGATTCCTTGTTCGGAGCACACTCAGCCCGTTTTGCAACCAATTCATCATCAACTTTCTGGGCTTCACGAATTTCATGAATCAATAATGGTTTGGCTTTTAATTCAGCAACTAACACATTGTCAGGTAGAACAGACAAATGCACATTCATTACTCGTAAAGCAACCAATGACTTCCGGCTTAAGGCGTCCGCAACTACATTAGCCTTTCCCGGGTGGTAATCAATGACAAGCTCGTAATCTTTCAACAACTCAAGCCAACGTCTTTGTCGCAGATTTAAGTCTCTTTGAGTCATCAAATATTTGAGACTTTTGTGATCCGAAAATACATGGCACTTTTCACCAAATAAGTAATGTCGCCATATTTTTAAAGCAAATACAATGGCAGCTAGTTCAAGATCATGGGTCGGATAATTTTTCTCATGTGGCTTTAATTGTCTCGACGCATAGGCCACAACTCGACCTTCTTGCATCAATACGCAACCCAACCCAAGTAGGGATGCGTCACTATAAATGACAAACTCTTTGCCTGATTCGGGTTGAACTAAAATTGGAGCTTCAGTCAAATGAGTTTTCAGTTGATCGAAACTTTTCTGACATTTCTCCGTCCATTCGAACTTAACATCCTTTTGAAGTAGCTTCGTCATTGGTGTGGCTATCATCGAGAAACCTTTGACAAATCGTCGGTAATAACCGGCGAGCCCCAAAAAGCTCCGAACTTCGGTAATATTTCTTGGAGGCTTCCAGTTAAGTATGGCTGAAATTTTGCTCGGGTCAACTTGAATACCTGATGCGGATACCACATGACCCAAGAAGCTAACCTCTCTTAACCAGAACTCACACTTACTGAACTTAGCATATAACTGTTTATCCCGCAAAATTTGCAACACCAGTCTCAGGTGCTCAGCATGTTCGGTCTCATCTCTTGAATAGACCAAGATGTCATCAATGAACACAACTATGAACCGATCCAAATATGGTCTGAAGATCCGATTCATCAAATCCATAAATACCACAGGGGCATTAGTGAGCCCAAACGGCATCACTAAGAACTCGTAGTGACCATATCTCGTTCTGAAGGCAGTTTTGGGTATGTCCGAATCTCGAATTCGCAACTGATAATAGCCCGATCTCAAATCTATTTTGAGAACATTGAGGCTCCCTTCAGTTGGTCGAACAAATCATCGATACGCGGTAACGGATATTTGTTCTTTATCGTCACTTTATTCAGTTGACGATAGTCAATGCACAACCTCATGGTTCCGTCCTTCTTTTTCACGAACAATACTGGTGCACCCCAAGGTGAGAAACTTGGTCGAGCAAAACCTCTATCCGTCAATTCTTGCAACGAGCTTTCAACTCTTTTAACTCGGTTGGTGCCATACGATACGGAGCTATCGAAATCGGCGTAGTCCCAGGTACAAGCTCAATACCAAACTCTACCTCCCGAACAGGTGCTAAACCCGGTAATTCTTCAGGAAAAATATCCGGGTATTCACAAACCACCGGCACAGATTCGGGTTTCTTTTCTAATTCTTTGTCATCCAGTACATACGCAAGGTATGCTTCGCACCCTTTTCTTACATATTTCTGGGCCAACATTGCTGATATTACAGCTCGCATCCCCTCCAAGTCCGTAGACTCAACTCGGATTACTTCGTTATTTGCGCACCTCAAATCAATAGTCTTGCTTTTGTAATTCACAACCACATCATGCGCGGTCAACCAATCCAAACCAAGAATAACATCAAATTCATCAAACGGCAAAAGCATCAAGTCCGCCGGAAAACAGGAACCTCGAATTTCTAGGGGACATTTCTTACACACTTTGTCGACAAGCACGTAACGACCCAAGGGATTTGACACCCGAATTACGAACTCAGTAGACTCAATAGGTAAAGTCTTACTGGATGCTAAGGTTTCACATATGTAAGAATGAGTAGAACCGGGGTCAATCAAAGCAATTACATTAGTATCCAAGAGAGTAAAAGTACCGGTAATAACATCAGGCGAAGAAGCATCCTCGCGGGCACGTATAGCATAAGCTCTAGCAGGCGTACGAGCCTCGGATCTGGTCGTAGCATCTCTAGATCCTCTCTGACCACCACCAGCATTGCCCGTATTTCCAGATGGCCTACCTCGAGCAGTGGTAGCACCCGGTTTCCCACTCTGATTTACATTCTGTTCAGACAACCTCGGGCAATCTTTAATGAAGTGGTCAACCGATCCGCACTTGTAACAGGAGCGGTCAGGGAATCTACAACTCCCCGAATGCCATTTACCGCAATATCGACATTTCGTTCTGTCTCGACGTTCATTCCTAACACTGGCGACCGAAGTGCCTCGTGTACCCACAGGGGGTCGATCACGATCTCGTCTAAAAAGGCCCGAAGTGCCTCTCGACCAGCCCACATCATCTCGAAATTTCTTCAATGCCTGTTGAAGAGACTTTCCCGAAGATCTTTTATGAAACTCTCCAGTTCCCTCATCAACTTTTTGTTTTTCTTTTCTAAGCTCTTCGACTTTACAAGCTCGCTCGACAAGTACTACGAACTCTCGTATTTCAAGAACGCCAACGAACATTTTTATATCTTCATTCAGCCCATCCTCGAAGCGTTTACACATAATAGCCTCGGATGAAACACATTCCCGAGCGTATCTACTAAGTCTAACAAATTTTCACTCGTAATCAGTAACTGACATAGAACCTTGCTTAAGCTCAAGAAATTCCTTCCGTTTTTGATCAACAAATCTCTGACTGATATACTTTTTCCGAAACTCAGTTTGGAAAAACTCCCAAGTTACTTGCTCTCGGGGCACAACAGAAGTCAGAGTACTCCACCAATAGTAGGCAGAATCGCGTAGCAAGGAGATAGTACACTTTAGGCATTCATCGGGTGTACAAGATAGCTCATCGAGTACCCGGATAGTGTTGTCCAACCAAAATTCAGCTTGCTCGGCATCATTGCTATCCGTAGCCTTAAATTCAGTAGCCCTATGTTTTCGGATTCTGTCAACTGGGGGCTTATTTGACCTTATTTGGTCAGTTACCGGAGGTATTGTAGGTGCGGGGGTGGTATTAGTCGGGAATGGAGGTTGTGGAACAGCCGTATTAGTTCGAATGTATTGGTTGAACCAATCATTCATCACGCTATAGAAAGCTTGTCTAGCTTCCTCATTCGGGTTACTAGCATTAGGTTGAGAGTCTGCCGGCGCTGTCCCTTGTGCGGGAGCAAGCGCTACACTCTCAAGATCATCAGCTACCTCTCGGTCGGGATCAGGATCCATTACTATAAATAAACACATTTACAATTGTCAGAAATCACCACACTATCAAGTAATCACATAAAATGGCATGTATAGCTAGACCCAACGCATTACGGTAGTCCTAGAATCAAAAAACCGTAGCTCTGATACCAATCAAATGTAACACCCCGAACCCGAGACCGACACCGGAGTCGAACACGAGGTGTTAACAGACTTTAAGCCCCTTATAAAAAATTTCCCAGACACTGCCAATCTGCGTACTAGTCGCTTTAAAAATCATATCTTGAGTTTCACAACTCGGAATCCAGTTCCATAAATTTTCCCTGAAACTAGACTCATATGTCCATCTACATATTTTTTTCTAGAATTAGTACAGTTTATTAGTCAAAGTCTCCCATGTTACAGGGATTGACTACCCTGACCTTTGCGCATTACGACTTGGATATCTCCCTGTACAGGGCTTCAATACTGATGCCGTTTGTTTCTATAGAAACTAGACTCAGAGAGGAATCTATCCATATATGGTATGACTCCTGATTATCTCTGTTTAATTTATAATGAATTTCCAAATTCGGAACAGGAAATCCAGAAACCGTTCTGGCCCTGTCTCACGAGAACCTGAATATCTCTTAACATACTGTCCGTATGATTGTTTCGTTACTTTCCTATGAAAGTAGATTCATCAAGGTTTGTTTACATAATTTATGCACTATTTAATTCCCTTCCTACTATTTTTAGTGATTTTCCAAATCTACATCACTGCTGCTGTCAGCATCTGCCTTTAAGGTAGACTTTACCTATTTCATGGTTTCCATGATTCAACTAGCCCTTTTTGCATAAATAGCACAATTTATGAAAGTGATTAACCATCCCCATGGCCAATCCTTGTCAAGCATATCCACACCAAATGATTATAACAATATACTCAAACACATATAAGCCATTTTCGCATGGCTATCCAAAATTTATACAAGTCCAAAGGGTCCACGACCCACAACAAACGGGTAGTCCTATACATGCCATTTCGAAGTTCAACCAAAATTGTACCAAAAGGGGGCTTTGATAGTGTGGGCGACTTTGACCTCAAGATCCCGAGTCCGATAGCTGGAGAACCAAATCTATAAAACAGAGGAGCAATGAAACGGAGTAAGCAATTTATGCTTAGTAAGTTTTGAGCAAGGAATTCCAGCACAACAAAAGTATAGCATTCATATGGCTAAACGGATAATTTCATATTCACAAATTATCGATATCATACTTGCTTCACATTACCAACCCTTATGTACATACACAACAGATCAACTCAGCCAAAGGCCGGTAGCTCGTTTATCAACTGAGCGAATACTTATTTGTAAGGGCTCAACTAAATTCAAGCACATACGAAACATACCTCAATGTTGGGATGTTTCGAGAGTATTAACTGGAATTTTACAGCAAGTTCATTCATTCCCAAATCACGTACCTTCGGAATTTAACCGGATATAGCTCCTCGTTCAAATGCCTTCGGGACATAGCTCGGTTATAGTAATTCGCACAAATGCCTTCGGGACTTAACCCGGATTTAGTAACTCGCACAAATGCCTTCGGGCTTAGCCCGGAATTAGTATCTCACACAAATGCCTTCGGGCTTAGCCCGAAATTAGTATCTCGCACAAATGCCTTCGGATCTTAGTCCGGATATTGTCACTTAGCACAAGCCTTCGGGACTTAGCCCGGACAACATTCAAATAACCATGCACATTTAACAATAAATCATGGCACATTCGTGTTTCATTTTCGTTAGCAAAACTCAAACACAAGACACTTATCATTCTTGTGATTTCGGCTCAATAGCCACACACAAAGAGCATGATTTTGATTTGCTTAAAACATGATCTAATCAAATCTTAATTTAAGCTCTCTTACTCAAGAACTTACCTCGGGTGTTGTCGAACGATTCCGATAGCTATTCGACCACTTTTTCCTTCCCTTTATCGGATTTAGTTCCCCTTTGCTCTTGAGCTTAATTAAACAAATAAATTGATTTAATCATTTGAGCATCGAAAAGAGGAACACAAGGCAGTTAGCCCATATTTATACATTAGACATTAAAGTCACATATGTACGGAATCATGAATCAAACTCAACATTTTAGCTAATTTTTCCCCCTTGGCCGAATATGCATGTCTATTTTGGGGCCGATTTCAACAGTTAATACTTTCTACAAGTATGGTCACTTGTATTGACTAAACACCCTTTTGTTTCAAGTTCAAAACTTGGCTAATACACACATATACACACTAGTAAAGCATCCTCTCCCTTTCCATCAATTTAACACATGCATTGCTCATTAACATGCAAAAGTTATATTCGGCCTTAGCACACAACTTGCTAGCCAATTCTTCTCCATTTAGCAACCAATGCACATATGTGCTCACTCAAAAATGCTAAAAAGGAGGTTCAAGAATCATCAAGCCACCATCACATGCATCATTAAAAAGCTTCATATTTAGCATGCAATGGCATTAACACAAACTCCACCTAGGCCGAATCTTAACTCATCCTCATGCCTCATCACCACAACATCAAACATCAACCAAGAATGATGCATCCATGGCCGAGTGTCATTTCAATCACATAGCAAGATTTAGACCATGGGCTAGGTAGAACTCAAGCTAACAACTAAAACATGCATGCATCTCATGGAACATCATCAAACATACCTTAGCCTAGCTACATGCATGGCCGAACCTCTTCAACCTTTCTTCTTCCTTCCTCCTTAAAATTTTTGGCCAAGGATGAACCAAAGGATGAGCATTTTTTTTCTTTGTTTTTTTCTTTCTAGTTTCGGCTAAATGAAGATGAGAAAGGATGAACAAAATTTTCTCCTTTCTTTTCTTTAGCTCACGGCAATGGGGGCGAAAACAACTACACACATTTTTTTTTCTATTCATCATACTCCTTTTCATTATTTTATGCCCATGCCCCTTATTTTATTTTTTCCTACATACCTCACTAGGCCAACATGTTCCCAACATGTTTCCACCCATAGCATGGCCAACCACTAGCTCAAATTTTGGGTAATTTGACATGCAAACCCATCATTTTCACAACATGCATTAATAGACCATTTTAAATTAGCCTATCATATTTTCACCATGTCTCATATCAATCCCTATTTAATAATTTCTCATGCAATTGGCAAAATTGGAGAATGAAACTTCCACATACTCATGTACACACATAATAAGCATAGAATATAGAAATCAATTATTTTTATGACTCGGTTTTGTGGTCCCGAAACCACTTCCCGACTAGGGTCAATTTTGGGCTGTCACAAGTAAAGTATAATGTCTCTATGGTTTACACGGTAAAGTATTATATAAGACGATGAGTCGATTGCAAATAATGAATTGAAGAGATATAGAGAAGTAATTGTATTGAAATTGTGAACTGAATAAGGACTTAAGTTTGATTGTTCAAGAAGGTATCTGTCATCTGTGTATGATTTCATTCTTGAATCATGAAGAAGGAATGACTACAAAGTGAGGCATGGTATCCGATGTCTATAAAAATAGAATTAGAGGAATTACTTGCCAGAGACAAAGTTAAAGGTTAAGAGCGATAAGATTGCCATTAGGATTTGCCAGTTATAATGTGCAAGTACTACTCAGGTAAATGATGTTCTCTCACTAAGTTCTTATGAACTTATCTTTTGTGTATTGTGTTTCAAGTGAGACAATGTGAGTCTGCGCTAAGAGGGATAATGCCAGGGTTATGCCAAATAAAATGGCTGATCAAGTTATTATACATACAGAGCAAGTTTGGTGGTGTGTTAAAAGTTTGAAATGTTAGAAATTCATATTTTGGGATAACTGTAATAGATTAGGATTTCAATTTAGATATCATTGTAATTAAATTATCATGTGGCGCAATTGTATTTTCCCATTGTTTATATTTATTTAAATTAAGTTGGATCCATATGATGTTAACTTGAAAATTACTTGTAATTTGTATAAGTAGATTAACTTTTTGTCTGCATTCGTGTGGTAATACCCAAAATCCGAATTTGACAAAATGAATCGGGTTGAGGGTGTTACAAATCAAGTTACAGAACCCACATTGCAAGGTGTTTGAGCAAACCGGATGTACTATACCTTTGGAGAAAATTCTCATAAGGCGTGTTCTTGAAGACGATCTATTCTCCCACAACTCTCACACACACTTGATATGCACGATGTGCTTAGTCAAAATTCTGAGGCATAATCTTTGGTTGGCGTACTTTTCTTTAATTGGGAAACACCTTAAAATTAAATCCTTAAATTCTAAATGGGTGAGTACATTATGCGTCAGGATTGAACCTACATATCTATTTGCCTTTTTCTTGGATCTGCCGGTTTCATGGTGTTACCCCTCATTAATGAAAATTTCATCCTTGAAATTTTTCTAACCTGGTAACACCATTGCCAATGATGTGCAGTCAACTTTTGAATCAGACATAGCCTAATATTTGGCGACATGCTTAACATAAATATAGCAGGCTTCTCATTTGTTGCAGTTATTTCCATTGTTTAAATGTCCACAAGCCTTTGATAGTTGTTAAGTCATGATTAAGGAATTTCAATAGTTGCCTTTGAAAAACTTCTCATATACGCTTGCTTCTTTAAAAATATTAGGTATTTATCTCCTTTTCCTTTCTCCAAAAAATCATGTATATATACTCATATATATCTACCACATACTTAGTACTTAAAGTTACTAAACCATAACTATTCAACCTAAGCATAATAAGTGCCCAAATCCCATAACAGTTCATTTCACTTTCCTAATAACAACTTTAGGCCTACCTTAGTCACAATACTATTTCACACTTCAAACTCATTGTAACACATTTATTTAACACCCCTAACCTGTATTCATCATCGAAATAAGGTTACGAGGCGTTACACACCAATCACAACATAAATCATTCATTTTCACATAAAACTTAATCAAATATAATCACAATGTTCCTTATATGGCTCTACGAGACCTTAAAACATGCTTGGAAGAGATTCGGGACTAACCAATAACATTTGAAAACTCTAGGAAACACATAAAATTTTCAAGCATTCAAGGGTCATACACCCGTGTGAATAGGCCATGTGCCTCACACGGCCACCAGACATGCTTGTGTCATAGACCATGTGAAAACAGGGCATACATACTGACTTGCACCACACGGCCAAGGACATGCCTATGTGCCAGGTTGTGACAGCCCAATTTGACCCTAGTCAGAAAGTGGTTTCGGGACCACAAAATCGAGTCACAAAAATAATTAAATGTTATGTTCTGTGTTTATTATATGTGAAAGTGCATGTGTGAAATTTCATGCTTTGATCTTATCAATTGTATGTGAAATTATTAAATAGGACTTATGTGAAAATTTTTGAAAATGCTATAGGTTATTTTGTAGTGGCCAAATAATTTTATGGTGTAAAATAGGTGGATTTGCATGTCAAAATTCCAACTTTAATGTATAGTGGCCGGCCATAATGATGGTGATAAATAAAATATGCATTTTAAATTTGCATTATTAAATTTAATGGCTTTATTATCATAAAATAAAGATAAATAAAATAACAAAAAGAGGAAAAGGAAAAAGTTTGTTCATCTTTGTTCTTCATAGCCAAAATTAGGAGAGAAAAGAAACTCAAGCAACATTTGGTCATTTACTACATGATTCAAAGGTATGTTCATGTATTTTTTTTCTTGAAATTCTTGTGAAATTTGCATGGTCAAAACATTTCTTGGTTAACCCATGTTTAAATTTTGAAAATTTGTTGTGTTGTGAGCTTTCGGCCATGAAAGAAATTGAAGGGATTTGGTTGTTGTCTTTAGGTTTTAATGAGAAATTGTGGATGAGTGAAGTTTGAGCTAGTTAAATGTTCATCTAGGTGCATTATATGAGAAGGTGAAATCGGCTTGTGTATATGTGTAGTTGCCGAATGTGAATTTTGATAACATTGAGTAATATTGCGTTTTAAAATGATGAAATGGAGTTTTCAGCTTGATAGAATTTTGTTAAGAATGAATGAAAGAATATGTGTATTCGGTTATGGATGTTTGGATAATAAATTAGTGTGGATGCCTTGATGAGTTATGCTCAAATTATAAGTTGAATTTAAAGCTTGTTAAATTGCTCTTAATATTTCCGGATAAGTTACTTAGTTAAACTTGTTAAATTTGCTCTTAATATTTCCAGATAAGTTACTTAGTTAAGCTTGTTAAATTTGCTTTTAATATTTTCGGATAAGTTACTTAGTTAAAGAAAATTTTAAAGTACTTAGTTAATTGATACTAGGTTAATGGTGTGTGTATAAATTAATATAAACTTTGTATATGTACTAAAGGTTGTAGATGAATTCGGCCTTGGGACAAATTTTGGTATAAAATGCTTGAAGGTTAACAGGTTATTGCTTTAATGACCGAATGTGTCAATGGCTAATGCATGGACTAGTTGATCAATATGTGTTAAAAGGGAAACGTAAATAAATACCTACTTGATGAGCTATATATATATTCGGCTATATGCTAAAGATATATATATGAAAATATGATAAGCCTTATGAGTTTTGTGTTTGTGTATGTGAACTAAGTATACAATGAATATTCGGCTATAAGCTAGCTTGATGAGACCTTAATAAATTAAATTTTGTTTGAATTAGCTCAATAGCATAGAGAACCAAGGTTGGACAGGGGAAAAGAGAAAGTAGTTGAATATCCGAACCGAGACTGTTTGAAAATATATTCAAGGAAAGTTTTAAGTAGTTAAATATATATAATATTTGATAATGAAATGACAAATTATGAGAATTAAGTATTACTTGTCATATATGTATATGGCCAAATGGCAATTATAATGGAAGTAAAATGTGATATTCTTTCATGATCAAATGATAGTGTTAGATGAATATGAGTAAGATGTTACGTGTGAACTATCAAATGATAAATGTGAGTGATGAAATGAGATAAAAGTGAATAAAATGTAGGATGATATATTCGAATGATGCTGGTACCCAATTTAGCGTGATTGTGTTATATGAAACTTGTTGATTTGAATATCGCACAATACTATTCGGGCCTTTGAGCCTAGTAGGCTATACTGCCGGTGAGATACTATTCAGGCCTTTGAGCCTAGCAGGCTATAATGCCGGTGAGATACTATTCAGGCTTCGAGCCTAGCAGGCAAAATGCCGGTGAGATACTATTCAGGCATTCGAGCCTAGCAGGCTATAATGCCGGTGAAATGATATCGGGCTTCGAGCCTAGCAGGCGAAATACCGGTGAATGAATTTAGGTTTTAAACCTAGCAGGCTGAATGTCGGTGATTTGATAAAATTCTAAAACTAAGATACCTCGTGTTAGAACGACAAATGAATACATTCAATACGTTAAATTGTCCAGGTACGTATTATGTATTTATATGTGAGTATGATTTGAATTGAATCATAAGTGTATAATGTGATACATATGTGAATAAATGTTATAACTATATCTATGATCATGATACATTCGGTCAAGGTGTGAAAGTATGCGAAAATATTCGATTTATATATGCCATATGAATTCAGATTAAGTGCAATTAGAATGCTAATTGTGCATTAAGTGCTTGTGTATATTCGGCCAAATGGTATATATCTAGAAAATGACCTCTTGAGAAATTGAATAATTGATGTATAATTTATTTTATTTGTTGCATTGCTTAAAACTTACTAAGCTTATGAAAGCTTACTCCGTTTGTTGCGTTTCTCTGTTTTATAGATTGTCGACTCTAGTCACCTACTCGGAAAGGGATCGTCAGCAACTCGTCACACTATCTATCATTTTGGTACTACTATATTTTGGAGCTTGCATGGCATGTATAGAATAGACTTAAGTGAATGATATTTTGAGACATCTTTGTATATAAGCCATGTGAATATGGCAACTTTTGAATGTCGATATAAGTTTGAATTTCTATCTTTGATTGTGTTCGGCTATGCATATAATTTTTAATGTTCTTATATCAATGTGTTTGTACAAATGTGGTATTTTGGGTTGGTAACACTTCATAGGGGTGTTACATTTTATTGGCATCAGAGCTATGGTTTAGTCGATTCTAGGACTTACGTAGCATGTTTGAGTCTAGCTATACATACCATAAAGTGTTAATATGACAGTGTGATGATTTCTAACAGTTGAAACGTGTTTTTCATGTAGTAATGAATTCTGATCCCGATCGAGCAGTAGCTGATGATGTAGAGAGCGTAGCGCTTGCTCCCGCGCTAGGGACAACACTATTGGACTCTCAATTGAATGCTAATAATCAAAATGATGAGTCTAAACAAGCCTTTTATGCTATGATGAACGATTGGTTTACTAAGTATATTCAGACTAATCTGGCTGTTTCACATCCTCCACCCTCGACTAATGCAACCCCTGCACCTGTGGTACCTCCTATAGTTGACCCGTTGAGGTTGAGCAAGCCCCCGGTTGATAGAGTTCGAAAGCACAGGGCTACTGAGTTTAAGGCTACTGACAGTGATGATGCCGAGTAGGCAGAGTTTTGGCTCGATAATACCATTCGTGTGTTTGATGAATTATCGTGCACACCCGATGAATGCTTAAAATGTGCTATATCTCTGTTACGTGATTGTACCTACTATTGGTGGAATACATTGGTTTCAGTTGTGCCGAGATAACGGGTTACTTGGGAATTCTTTCAAATCGAGTTCTGCAAGAAATATATTAGTCAAAGATTCATCGATCAGAAATGGAAAGAATTTCATGAGCTCAAACAGGATTCTATATCAATTACCGATTACGAGTGAAAGTTTGTCAGACTTAGTAGATATGCTCGGGAATGTGTTTCGTCTGAGGCTATCATGTGTAAACACTTCGAGGACAGGTTGAATGAAGACATCAAACTATTGGTGGATATTCTGGAAATCAAAGACTTTGTGGTGCTTGTCGAGCGAGCTTGTAAAATTGAAGAGCTCGGTAAAGAGAAAAGAAAAGCTGATGATGGAGCTAGAGAGTTCCGTAAAAGATCTTCGGGAAAATCCTTTCATCAGTCATCGAAGAAATTTAGAGATGACTCAGGCCGATCTAAGAATACTTCGGGTTTTTCCAGACGGGACCGTGATTGATCCCTAGTGAGTACGCGGGCCACCTCTGTTACCAGTGTTGGCAATGATCGTCAGGACAGATCTAAGTGCAAGCATTGTGGTAAATGGCATTCAGGAAGCTGTAGATTTCATGATCGCTCTTGTTTCAAGTGTGGAACAGTTGATCACTTTATAAGAGACTACCCAAACTAGCTGAACAAAATACTGATCCAAGTAAGAGACCTAGTAACATTGCAACACGAGGTAGACCACCTAGACATACGGGACCAAAGATACGGCTGTACATTCTGAGGCTCGTGCTCCTTCCAGAGCTTATGCTATACGCGCAGGCGAGGATGCTTCTTCACCAGATGTTATTACCGGTACTTTCACTCTTTTTAATACTAATGTTATTACTTTGATTGATCCCGGTTCTACCCATTCGTATGTGTGTGAAACCTTGGCATCCAGCAAGACTCTACCTGTTGAGTCTACTGAGTTTGTGATTCGGGTGTCAAATCCTTTGAGCCGTTATGTGCTAGTTGATAAAGTGTGTAAGAAATGTCCTCTGATGATTAAAGATTCTTGCTTTTCTGCTGATCTAATGATATTACCATTTGACGAGTTTGACATCATTCTCGGTATGGATTGGTTAATTGTGCATGATGCGGTAGTGAACTGCAAGTGAAAGACAATTGACTTGAGATGTTCGAATGACGTGATAATCTGAGTTGAGCCTACAAATTTAAATGGATTATTGGCAGTAATATCTTCGATGTTAGCTCAGAAATATGTAAAAAAGGGGTGTGAAGCTTATCTTGCGTATGTACTGGATAGTAGAGAGTCAGAAAAGAAACTTGAGACAGTGCCAGTGGTTTGTGAGTTTCTGGATGTATTCCCCGAGGAATTACCTGGATTACCACCTGTTCAGGAAGTAGAGTTTGGTATTGAACTAGTGCCAGGGACTACACCTATTTCGATAGCTTCGTATCGTATGGCACCAACTGAACTAAAAGAATTGAAATCTCAGTTGCAAGAGTTGACAGATAGAGGTTTTGCTCGACTGAGTTTTTCTCTCTAGGGTGCACCAGTGCTGTTTGTGAAAAAGAAAGACGGAACCATGAGAATGTGCATTGACTATCGTTAGCTTAATAAGGTAACAATAAAGAATAAATATCCATTGCCGCGAATCAACGATTTGTTTGATCAACTGAAAAGAGCCTCAGTATTTTCGAAGATAGACTTGCTATTGGGTTATTATCAGTTGCGAGTTAGAGACTTTGACGTGCCTGAAACTGCTTTCAGAACGAGATACAGACATTATGAGTTCCTAGTGATGCCGTTTGGGCTCACTAATGCCCCTACTGTTTTCATGGATGTAATGAATCAAATTTTCAGACAGTATTTGGATCAGTTTGTAGTCGTGTTTATAGATGACATTTTGATCTATTCACGCGATGAAACTAAACATGCTGAGCACTTGAAGTTAGTATTGCAGATTTTGCGAGACAAGCAATTATATGCGAAGTTCAGTAAATGTGAATTCTGGTTGAGAGAAGTCAGCTTTTTGGGCATATTGTATCCGCATTGGGCATCCGGGTTGATCCGAGTAAAAGTTCAGCTATACTCGATTGGAAGCCTCTGAGAAATGTTTCAGAAGTTCGAAGCTTTTTGGCACTTGTCGGGTACTACAGACGGTTTGTGAAAGGTTTCTCGATGATAGCAACTCCGATGAGAAAGCTGCTTCAGAAAGATATCAAGTTTGAGTGGTCAGAAAAGTGCTAGAAAAGTTTTGATCAATCGAAAACTCTTTTGACTGAAGCTCCAGTGTTAGTTCAGCTAGAATCCGGTATAGAATTTGTTATCTATAGTGATGCGTCTCTAAATGGTTTGGGCTGTGTGTTGATGCAAGAGGGTAGAGTTGTAGCATACGCTTCGAGACAATTGAAGCCACATGAGAAAAACTATCTGACTCATTATCTCGAATTACCTGCTATTGTTTTCGCTTTGAAAATTTGGCGCCACTACTTGTTCGGGGAAAAATGTCATGTGTATTCCGATCACAAAAGTCTCAAATACTTGATGACTCAAAGAGATTTGAATTTGAGACAAAGACGTTGGCTAGAATTATTGAAAGATTACGAGCTTGTCATTGATTACCATCTGGAAAAGGCTAACGTGGTTTCTGATGCTTTAAGCCATAAATCACTGTTTGTTTTGCGAGCAATGAATGTGCATCTGTCTATGTCCACTGATGATGTGTTAGTAGCGGGATTAAAAGCAAAACCGTTATTGATGCAACAAATCCGTGAAGCTCAAAAAGTTGATGATGAATTAGTTGCAAAATGAGCACTATGTGTTTCAAAAGAGAATTCAGAGTTTTTTGATTGATAATAATGATTGTTTGAGGTTCAGAAATCGATTATGTGTTCTGAGAAATTCAGAGCTTATTCCGATGATTTTGAGTGAGGCTCATAGCAGCCGAATGTCAGTTCACCCGGGTAGTACAAAAATGTACAACGATCTGAAACATCAGTATTGGTGGCATGGTATGAAACGAGACATTTCTGACTTTGTTTCGAAGTGTTTGATATGTCAACAAGTGAAAGTGGAACATCAAGTGCCTTCGGGATTACTTCAGCCGATCATGATACCCGAGTGGAAGTGGGATCGAATCACGATGGATTTTGTATCTGGGTTGCCATTGTCTCTAGCAACAAAGATGCGATCTGGGTTGTGGTTGATAGATTGACAAAGTCGGCTCAATTTATTCCCATACGTACGGATTATTCACTTGATAAGTTAGCCGAATTGTATGTTTCTCAGATTGTAACGTTTTTCTGTTTTATAGATTATTGACTCCAGTCACCTGCTCGGAAAGGGATCGTCAGCAACTTGTCACACTATTTATCATTTTGGTACTACTATATTTTCGAGCTTGTATGGCATGTATAGAATAGACTTAAGTGAATGATATTTTGAGACGTCTTTGTATATAAGCCATGTGAATATGGCAACTTTTGAATGTCGATATAAGTTTGAATTTCTATCTTTGATTGTGTTTGGCTATGCATATAATTTCTAATGTTCTTATATCAATGTGTTTGTACAAATGTGGTATTTTGGGTTGGTAACACTTCATAACCCATTCCAGCAACTGATACAGGTTATAGGGGTGTTACACTGGCCGTGTGAAATCTAGAGGGGTTACTAACTTGGGTCACACGGCTAGTCACACGCCTATGTGCCAGCCTGTGTGCAACATACAGCCAGTGACACACCCGTGTGTCTAGGCCATGCCAAACCTATAGGGTATACTGACTTAATTCGAAAGAGTGCCCTAGGGGACACACAGCCATATACCAAGGCCATGTATCTCACACGGTCGAGCCATACGCCCGCGTGCTCGATCGTGTGGAGTGAAAATAGGCTTGGTTTAAGCCACTTTTCTCACCCTTATCATGTCTTCCAACAACAAGATATTTTATACCATTTTAATACATTTATAGGCATCCAAAACATCATCAACTCATGCACATTCCATACCTTAATAACACTAGCCAAATCAATACACATTCACTACTCCAATCATATTAATTTCATATGCCAAATTCATCACTCCATCCAATTTCAATATACATTTATTCATCCTTCAAAATAACTAACTCAAATCTCAAAATAACACCAATTCAATACCTTAATCTCATACTATACTATGCCAATTCACAATCCATTCAATACCATGAACATTTCACCATTTATCCACCCATCAAAACAACTACAACAATTTGACCAAATTCACAAGGCATACTATACACATCACATAGCATATATATAAACACATTATATAAGCAAAATTCACATCTCACAACTTTACCATATACAAGCAAAATCACATGGCTATAATTCCATAACACAAAATATACCATAATAACACTAGCCTATACATGCCATATACCATAATTACAAGGCTTCGAAAGTACTAATTAAGTGATCGATAGTGTGATGACATTTCCCGACGATCCCTGAGTCCGAGCTATCTTTGATAATCTACGAAACAAAGAAAATACGCACAAAGTAAGCTTTTAAATGCTTAGTAAGTTCGTAAGTAAGTTCATCAAATAAATGTAATTTAACTATTTTCACATTAAAAAATCAAAATCACATTAACCATAAACTTTTCTCATGTCTCAAAACATGATCAAATACAATATCATTGAACTTTCTCAATCTAATATTCGAGTAGGTTCTGTACATACCTGTATCACCTCATACTAACTTCTTTCTCAACCACGTCACTTCTTTTACCTGTTGAGCCATTTGGAATAGAAGTTGGATACTCAAGATCTAAATCGATAAGTAGCTATACCATGGCCAATAGCCCAATCAAGGTAACTTATCCCGGAGTACCTATACCAAGGCCCGTAGCCAAATCAAGGTAACTCCTCTCTGAATACCTATACCATGGCCTGTAGCTAAATCAAGGTATTATTCTCACCCGAAGTGTCGATATCATGGCCTGAAGCCAATACTTTGACCTATTGACATGTCACTAGCATTCTAAACTATTCCTAAGGTTCAACCGGGAAGTTTCACTTGTTGATTTCATCGTCAAACACATCCTTATAATCATATTCACAATTCAAACATTATTTGTAATCTCATAATCACATTTTATGCAATACTAAAGCATATAATATACACTTATATTGAAATTATCATTTACGAACTTACCTCGTACTCGAAATTGACGAATTAGATCGGTTACTCGATAACCTTGATTTCCCCCTGATCAAAATCTGAATTCTTTCTTGCTTGATCTATATGTATTTAAAGTTAACCTATTTAATCACCAGCTCATTCAATTTAGTCCAAAAATATCTATTTGGGCATTTTTACACTTTAGCCCCTAAAGTTTCACATTTCTTACAATTTAGTCCTTATTTCATAAAAAAAATTAGACAATTTCTTTCTAATTTCATGCTAGCCGAATTTTTTATAGACTCCTAGTAGCCCATTATTTTCATTTATTTCACAATTCAACCCTTAAATTTACACAATTCTTAATTTAATCCATATTATGCATTTTTACCAAAAATCACGTTACAAAACATTATAATCTATCTATCTTCCATTTTTCACCATCATCTATCACAAAGCTCAAGCATTCATCAATGACATTTTACAAAATCACCAACAAACTAAAAAAATTGGGCATGGGCTAGCTAGTACTCAAAGCAATGATCACAAAAACGTAAAAATCATAAAAAAATCGAGCTCAAAACATACCTCAATCAAAGCTTCAAAGAGCCGAACCCTAAAACACATTCCAAGCTTCTTTTTCTTTTGATTTTTGATTGTAGAAAGAAAGATGAACACCATTTTAAATTTTTGTTTTGTTTTATTATACTAAATTCATAAATTACCTAATTAACCTTGGTTTTTAAACATTTAAAACATCAATTATAAGGCCATTAATGTCCATTAACCTTATCAATGGCATAATAAGATCATAAGGACCTTTCATTTAATAAGCCATACCAATTAGACACCTTTATCAATAGAATGCAACTTTTACATTTATGCCATTTAATCCTATTCTCAAATTAAGCATCCAAACGAATAAATTATTTCACAAAACTTTCACACATATATAATCACATACTGTAAACACTAAAAATAATATTAAAATAATTTTCTAACATTGGATTTGTGGTTCTAAAACCACTATTCCGATCTAGCTAAAATCGGGCTATTATAACTCTTCCCCTTTAGGAATTTTCGCCCTTGAAAAATATAGCTTTCTCATAGCATCCTCGGGTTTCCACGTAGCTTCTTCTACCCCGTGCCGATGCCATAATACTGTCACTGATGCAAATCTGACTAAATTTCAACCTCAGTCGTGGAAATGACATGTGAAGGATCAGATCGATACCGTCGAAGCATCGATACATGAAATACATTATGAATCTTTTCTAACTTAGACGACAATGCTAGCTGATAAGCAACTGGTCCAACTCGCTTGATAATCTCATATGGTCCAATAAATCTCGGGCTTAATTTCCCTTTTTGACCAAATCGTAATATCTTTTTCCACGACGACACTTTCAGAAACACTCTATCCGTGATCTAAAATTCAATATCTTTCCGTTTCAAATCTGTATAAGATTTTTACCGATTCGAAGCTACTTTCAAACTATCATGAATTACTTTCACTTTCTCTTCTGTCTCTCTAACCAGATCAACCCCGTGAATCTTATTCTCGCTTAGCTCAGTCCAGTACAATTTTGTTTTACATTTATGACCGTATAGAACTTCATATAATGCCATATTTATACTTGATTGGAACCTATTGTTATACGTGAATTCAATCAACGGAAAATATTTTTCCCATGTACATTCGAACTCAAGAATGCAAGATCTCAACATATCCTCGAGTATCTGTATAACTCACTCAGATTGTCCATCCGTCTGCAGGTGAAGTGCAATACTAAAATGTAGTTTTGTACCCAGTGCATCTTGCAGTTTCTTCCAAAACCTTGATGTGAACCTCGAATCTCTATAAAAAATAATAAAAACAAGTACCCCGTGTAATCTCACAACCTCGGAGATATACAACTCAAGTAACTTTTCAAGCGAATAGCTCGTTCGTACCAGAATGAAATGAGCCGATTTTGTCAATCTGTCAACTATAAACTAGATCGCATCTTTCTTTCTTGGAGATAAGGGTAATCCCAACACAAAATCCGTAGTCACTCTATCCCATTTCCACTTGGGAATCATAATCAGCTGCAATAAACCAGACGGTACCTGATGCTTAGCTTTAACTTGCTGACAAATCAAACATTTAGAAACAAACTCTAAGATGTCGCGTTTCATACCAAGCCACCAATAGAGTTGCTTCAAATCATTATACATTTTCGCACTTCACTGATGAACAGATAAATGACTACTATGTGCTTCGTTTAAAATCATCCGAATCAATTCTAAATTTCTCGGAACACATATTCGAACTCTGAATCTTAAACAATCATCAGTGTCAACTTGAAATTTTGAATCAGGGTTTGAATCAATTAGGCTCGTTTTGCTAACATTTCATTATCAAACTTTTGAGCCTCACAAATCTGCTGTATAAACAATGGTCTCATTTTCAGCTCAGCTACTATCAAACTATTATTTCATAAAGCTATTTGAGTGTTCATTACACGTAGAGCGAATAGGGATTTCCTGGATCAGCAATGACTTTAGCCTTTCCTGGATGATAATCGATCATTAACTCATAATCTTTTAGTAATTCAAGCCACCTATGTTGTCACAAATTTAGATCTTTCTGAGTCATCAAATATTTCAAACTCTTGTGATTCAGTATAGATGTGGCATTTCTCACCAAACAACTAATGACGCCAAATTTTCAATGCGAACACAATAGCTGCTAACTCCAAATTGTGCGACAAGTAATTCTTTTCATGCAGTTTCAACTGTCTGAGGTATAAGCTATAACTTTGTCTTCTTGCATCAAAACACAACCCAGACCATTCAACGATGCATCACTGAACACTATGAACTCTCTACCCGATTCAGGCTAAACTAACACTGGTGCCTCTGTCAATAAAGCTTTCAACTGATTGAAACTTTCCTGACATTTATTTTACCATTCAAACTTAACATCTTTCTGAAGCAATCTTGTCATCGGGGTCACAATCATCGAGAAGCCTTTCACAAATCGTCTATAATAGTCAGCTAGTCCTAGAAAATTGCAGACTTCAGATACATTTCTCAGAGGCTTCCAATCTATTATTACAGAAATCTTACTCGGATCGACTCGGATACCCGCGGCTGACACTATATAACCCAAAAAACCAACCTCGCACAACCAGAATTCACATTTACTGAACTTTGCATATAACTGCTTATCACACAAAGTTTGCAATACAATTCTTAAGTACTTGGCATGCTCAGTTTCATCTCGTGAATATATCAATATGTCATCAATAAATACAACAGCAAATTGATCTAAGTATGGTCTAAAAATTCGGTTCATTAAATCCATAAAGACAGCAGGTGCATTCGCTAGTACGAAAGGCATAATTGAAAATTCATAATGACCATACCTCATTTTAAAAGCTGTCTTTGGCACATCAGAGTCTCTAACTCACAACTAGTAATAACCCGATCTCAAATCTATCTTTGAAAACATTGTAGCCCCTTTTAACTGATCAAACAAATTGTCTATTCTGGGTAGAGGATACTTATTCTTGATCGTCACTTTGTTAAGCTGTTGGTAGTCTATAAACATTCTCATTGTGCCATCTTTCTTTTTCACAAACAATACAGGAGCATCCCAAGGTGAGAAACTTGGTCTAACTAAACCTCTCTCCATCAGTTCTTGTAACTAAGCTTTCAATTCTTTTAACCCTGTTGGTATCATTCGGTACCATTCGGTACGGAGCTATCGATATCGACGTAGTTCCTGGTACTAACTCAATGCCAGACTCAACTTCTCGGATCAGTGGTAAACCCGGTAACTCTTTATGAAACACATCCGGATACTCACACACTATTGGAACTGATTCGATCTTCTTTTTAGTCACTTTCGTATCAAGTACATAAGAAAAGTAAGCTTCACAACCCTTTCTCACATATTTCTAAGCTAACATCGATGAAATCACTACTGATAAACCATCCAAATCATCTAACTTAATCTGGATAATCTCACTATTCTGACATCTCAGATCAATCATCTTTCGTTTATAGTTTACTATAGCATTATGTAGCGTTAACCAATCCATACCCAGAATTATATCAAATTCATCAAATGATAACAACATCAGATCGGCTGAAAAGCAAAAATCTTGAATCATCAACGGACAGTTCTTGCACACTTTATCAACTAGCACACACTTGCCTAAGGGGTTTAATACTCTAATTACAAATTCAGTGGACTCTATAGGAAAAGTCTTACTGGATACTAAATTCATGCATATATAAGAATGAGTTGATCTTGGATCTATCAATGCAATAACTTTAGTATCGTAAAAGAGTGAAAGTACCGGTTATAACATTTGGCGAGGATTCTTCCTCCCGTGCATGGATAGCATAAGCTCGAGCAGGTGCTCGTGCCTCAAATCTCACAACAGAATCTCTCGCAGCACTTCGGTTACCACTCTTATTTCTAGTGTTTCGGGGTGGTCTCCCTCTAACAACAGTATTACTTGATCTCACATTTTGAACTTTGTCTTTTTCATCTAACTACGGGAAATCTCAGATGAAGTGTTCTAATGAACCACATTTGTAACAAGCTTTATTACTTTTATTCCAACATTCTCTGAAATGTCGTCGTCTACAGTGCTGACATTCGGGTTTATTGTCTCTTACACTACCAATACTAGCTACTGATGTAGCTTGAGCTTTGGACCCAGAATATTGTTTAGCACAATCTTTGTTCGGATATCCAATCGAAGCATTCAGACGAGTATACGAATTTCTGGATTTCTTTGATGAATATTGATATGGCTTACTCATCGATCTTTTTCTGGTGTCTCTAGCCTCTGAATCTGCTTTCCTCTTTTCTTTGCTGAGATCTTCGGCTTTGCAAGCCCTTTCAACTAAAACAACGAATTCTTTGATTTCCAGAATCCTGACTAGAAGTTTTATATCTTCATTCAACCCATCAACAAACCGCTTACACATAATCTCTTCAGTAGAAACATAATCCCTAGCATATTTGCTTATTCGTACAAATTCTCTTTCATACTCAGTGACAGTCATCCCGTCTTGTTTCAGTTCTAGAAATTCTTTATGTTTTTGATCAAGAAATCGCTGATTTATATACTTCTTTTGTAATTCAGATTGGAAGAACTCCCAGGTGACCCATTCCCTCAGAACTATAGATATCAACGTTTTCCACCAATGGTATGCATTATCTCTAAGTAATGATACCACACATTTGATATATTCATTAGGAGTACAAGACAATTCATCAAATACTCAGATTGAGTTCTCGAGCCAAAACTCAGCTTTCTCAGTATCATCATCAATAGTAGCCCAGAACTGCTCAGCCCCGTGTTTATGTATCTTATCCACTGGCTGCTTATTCAATCGTATCAGATCTATGACTTGAGGATTAATAGGGATTTGTTGAGGAATAGGTGGGGGTGGATGTTGTTGAGCAGTGAAATTCGTTCGAACGAACTCCGTAAAACACTCACTCATCATCTGGAAGAAGGCTTGCTTAGCCTCTCTTCCTTGACTACTTGAAATTGGCCTAGAATTAGCCGGTGTTGTCCCTTGAGCGGGAGCAGGCGTATTACTTTCTACATCATCTACTATTGCTCATTCGGGATCCATTACTATATGAAAGCACAATTTAAACTATTAAGAATCATCACACTATCGCAGAGTATATATATGGCATGTATAGATAGACTCTCACATGCTATGTTAGTCCTAGAATCAACTAAATCGTAGCTCTAATACCAATAAAATGTAACACCCCTAACCCGTATCCATTGCCAGAATAAGGTTACGAGGCATTACCGACCAATCACAACATAAATCATTCATTTTCACATAAACTGTAACACCCCAAACCCGGCCTAGAAGTTAGGCCCGAATCTGGCGTGTCACATTAAAGTATTTTTCAAAAACCATGTTCTCATTGAAAACCCTTCTTACTACTCAAAACCTCTGGCCATTTTAAAACTTGTGAAACATTAATTCCCTTAAAACCTTACTTGTTGTGGAAGCTTACTTTTAAACAATTGTGGAAACGTGATGTTTTGAAAACCAGTTGTTGTTTTGGAAAACCGTGCCCTACTTCTAACAGATATTAAGCATACTAAATAAATTTCCCAAATAAAAAGTTAAGAAAATAAAGAGGCCTTAATACAACCCAAATCAAAAACCAAAGTGCTTAACTAAATAAACGAAATAGAAAAACATGTGCAGTTGTGTGGTCGTCTCCGAGTCCCTCTGTGACACCGATCCACCTAACATTGGGATTACCTGCACAGTAATAAACGGGGTGAGTTTATGAAAACTCAGTGTGTAATTCCCTTACTAAAGTAATAGGTAGTAAACAGAAAGAATTCAGAAGTAGTCTGGGCCAGAGCCTATTACAGTAACAGTACAGTCCAGTTCAGAGCATACGTAGGCCAAAGCCCGATACAATATCATTTGGGTCACAGCCCATAACAGAATCAATTAGGCCTAGCCCATCTTAGCCTCAGTTGGGCCGAAGGCCACATCGCAATAATATCACAATAATATCACACATGCAATGCTGTGCAACCCACCCCAATAATCCAACCGCTACACACCAATTCCGTCCCCTGGTACACATCATGTGGGGATAAAAATATTGACCCACCCATCCGATACACATCAATGGTAGTTCGGTTCTGGTACGACCTTTATTGCAGCAAGCTGCTAATCAAATATTAGGCTTAATAGCCATCGGTGGATCCACGGTTGTCAAGCAACCATGCGATCCTCATATACTTCCTCTGTTCCATAATTCCCAACCCATGCAATACGTTGTGTATGTCATGCTCAATCATCACACATGTATGTAGAATGGCCATACTCAGTAACAGTCTTTTAAACATATATTAAGAGCATATCAGTCATACAACCACAGTCAAGTCAATTAAAACACAGTCATACATTCATAATCAATTCAGTCAAGCTCGAAGTCTAAGTCGGTCATTTTCCCTCAAGGGCAAAACAATCATTTTACCCTATAGGGGTATGTTGGTCTGTGACAGCCCAAAGTTGACCCTAGTCGGGAAGTGGTTTCGGGACCGCTAAACCGAGTCACCAAAATGTTTGAATGTGATATTTATTGTCTAGAATATGTAATTATGAATGTGTGAAAATTTCAAGCTTCAATTTGGTTGATTTCATGTGAATTTAGTCAATAGGACTTATGTGAGAAAATTCTAAAATGTGATAGGTCAATGTGTGAGGACCTATTAGTGCATGTGGACAAAGGGGGGACTTGCATGTCAAATTCCCCCCCCTAATGAGTAGTGGCCGGCCATGACAAGGAATGATGGGCAAAACATGTCATGAAACATGTTTTGTTAATGGAAGAATAAAATAAGGAGTAGGGGTAATAAAGAAATGGAAACAAAAGAAAAAAAGATGTGTGGTTGCCCCCCCCATTGCCGTGAGCTAAAGAGAAGAAAGGAGAAAAATTTGTGTTCATCCTTTCTCACCTTCATTTAGCCTAAATTAGAAAGAAAAACAAAGAAAAAAATTTCTCATCCTTTGGTTCATCCTTGGCCAAAAATTTTAAGGAGGAAAGAAGAAGAAAGGTGAAGAGATTCGGCCATGCATGTAGCTAGGCTAAGGTATGTTTGATGATGTTCCATGAGATGCATGCATGTTTTAGTTGTTAGCTTGAGTTCTACCTAGCCCATGGTCTAAATCTTGCTATGTGATGGAAATGGCACTTGACCATGGATGCATCATTCTTGGTTGATGTTTGATGTTGTGGTGATGAGGCATGAGGATGAGTTAAGATTCGGCCTAGGTGGAGGTTGTGTTAATGCCATTGCATGCAAAATATGAAGCTTGTTAATGATGCATGTGATGATGGCTTGATGATTCTTGAACCTCCTTTTTAGCATTTTTGTGTGAGCACATATGTGCATTGGTTGCTAAATGGAGAAGAATCGGCTAGCAAGATGTGTGCTAAGGCCGAATGTAACTTTGCATGTTGATGAGCAATGCATGTGTTAAATCGATGAAAAGGGGGAGGATGCTTTACTAGTGTGTATATGTGTGTATTAAGTGTTGAAATCGACCCCAAAAATAGACATGCATATTCGGCCAAGGGGAAAGAAATTAGCTAATATGTTGTGTTGATGGATGATTTTTGCATGTATGAGACTTTAATGTCTAATGTATAAATATGGGCTAAGTGCCTTGTGTTCATCTTTTTGATGCCTAAATGATGAAATCAATTTATTTGTTTGATTAAGCTCAAGAGCAAAGGGGAAATAAATCCGATAAAGGGAAGGAAAAAGTGGTTGAATAGCTAGCGGAATCGTTCGACAACACCCGAGGTAAGTTCTTGAGTAAGAGAGCTTAAATTACAATGTGATTAAATCATGCTCTATGTGTGGCTATTGAGCCGAATGTGCAAGGACGATATGTGCCTTGTGTTTGAGTTTCGCAAATGAAAATGAAATATGAATGTGCATGATTAATTGAATGCTGTCCGGGCTAAGTCCCGAAGGCTTTGTGCTAAGTGAATATATCCGGACTAAGATCCGAAGGCCTTTGTGCGAGATACTAAATCCGGGTTAAGTCCCGAAGGCATTCGTGCGAGTTATTAAATCCGGGTTAAGTCCCGAAGGCATTCGTGCGAGTTGTTAAATCCGGGTTATGTCCCGAAGGCATTGTGTGAGTTACTAAAACCGGGCTATGTCCTGAAGGCATTTGAACGAGGAGCTATATCCGGTTAAATCCCGAAGGTACGTGATTTGGTAATGAATGAGCTTGCTGTAAAATTCCAGCGAATACTCGAAAAACATCCCAATATGGGGATATGTTACGTATGTGTGGAATTTAATCGAGCCCTTACAAATAAATGTTCGCTCAGTTGATAAATGAGCTACCGGCCTTCGGCTAAGTTAGTCTATTGTGTATGTACATAAGGGTTGTGAATGTTGTGAAGCAAGTTTGATATCGGTAAATTGCGTATTATGAAATATTCCATTTAGCTAAATGTGTGTTATTCTTTGCTTATGCTGGAATTTCTTGCTCAAAACTTACTAAGCATAAATTGCTTACTTCGTTCCATTGCTCCTCTGTTTTATAGATTTTTTTGGTTCTCCAGCTATCGGACTCGGGATCTTGACGTCAAAGTCGCCCACACTATCAAAGGCTCTTATGGGTACTCTTTTGGTTGAATTTTGATATGGCATGTATAGGACGACCCATTGTTGTTTTTCGAGTACTTTATGTGATGTATAAGTTTTGGATAGCCATGTGAAAATGGCTTATATGTGTTTAAGTATAATGTTATAATCATTTAGTGTGGATATGCTTGGCAAGGATTGGCCACGGGGATGGTTAATCACTTTCATAAATTGTGCTATGTATGCAAAAAGGGCTAGTTGAACCATGAAATAGGTAAAGCCTACCTTAAAGGTAGATGCTGACAGCAGCAGTGACGTAGATTTGGAAAATCACTAAAAATAGTAGGAATGGAATTAAATAGTGAATAAATTATGTAAACAAACCTTGAAGAGTCTACTTTCATAGGAAAGAAACAAAACAATCATATGGACAGTACAGTAAGAGATATTCGGGTTCTTGTGGAACAGGGCCAGAACAGTTTCTGGATTCCCTGTTCCGCCTTTGGAAATTCACTATAAATTGACCAGAGATAATTAGGGGTCATACCATATATGTATGGATTCCTCTCTGAGTCTAGTTTCCATAGAAACAAACGTTATCAGTATTGAAGCTCTGTGCAGAGATATATCCAAGTCGTAATGGGAAAAGGTCAGTGTAGTCGACCCCTGTAACATGGGAGACTTTGACTAATAAACTGTACTAATTGGCCCGACCAAAAATTCTAGAAAAAAATAAATTGGTGGGGACATGAGTCTAGTTTCAGGGAAAAATCACCAAACTGATTTTCGAGTTGTGAAACTCAAGATATGATTTTTGAAGCCACTAGTACTCAGACTGGGCAGTGTCTGGAAGGAAATTTTTCAAAGTTTGTTAACATCTCGTGTCCGACTCCGGTGTCGGTCTCGGGTTCGGGGTGTTACATTTTATTGGTATCAGAGCTACGGTTTAGTCGATTCTAGGACTACCGTAATGTTTTGGGTCTAGCTATACATGCCATTTTATGTGATTACTTGATAGTGTGGTGATTTTTGACAATTGTAAATGTGTTTATTTATAGTAATGGATCCCGATCGTGACCGAGAGGTAGCTGATGATCTTGAGAGTGTAGCGCCTGCTCCCGCACAAGGGACAGTGCCGGCAGACTCTCAACCTAATGCTAGTAATCCGAGTGATGAAGCTAGACAAGCATTCTATAGCGTGATGAATGATTGGTTTAACCAATACATTCGAACTAATATGGCTGTTCCACAACCTCCATTCCCGACAAATACTACCCCCGCACCTACAATACCACCGGTAATGGACCAAATAAGGTCAAATAAGCCCCCAGTTGACAGAATCCGAAAACATGGGGCTACTGAATTTAAGGCTATGGATAGCGATGATGCCGAGCAAGTTGAATTTTGGCTGGACAACACTATCCGGGTACTCGATGAGCTATCTTGTACACCCGATGAATGCCTAAAGTGTGCTATCTCCTTGCTACGTGATTCTGCCTACTATTGGTGGAGTACTCTGACTTCTATTGTGCCCCGAGAGCAAGTAACTTGGGAGTTTTTCCAAACTGAGTTTCGGAAAAAGTATATCAGTCAGAGATTTGTTGATCAAAAACGGAAGGAATTTCTTGAGCTTAAGCAAGGCTCCATGTCGGTTACTGATTACGAGCGAAAATTTGTTAGACTTAGCAAATACGCTCGGGAATGTGTTTCGTCCGAAGCTATTATGTGTAAAAGCTTCGAGGATAGGCTGAATGAAGATATAAAAATGTTCGTTGGCGTTCTTGAAATACGAGAGTTCGTGGTACTTGTTGAACGAGCTTGTAAAGCCGAAGAGCTTAGAAAAGAAAAGCAAAGAGTTGATGAGGGAACTGGAGAGTTTCGTAAAAGATCCTCGGGAAGGTCTCTTCAACAGACATCGAAGAGATTTCGAGATGATGCGGGCCAGTTTAGAGGCACTTCGGGCCTTTTTGGACGAGATCGTGATCGACCCCCTGTGGGTACACGAGGCACTTCTATCGCCAGTGTTGGGAATGAACGTCGAGACAGGACGAAATGCTGATATTGCGGTAAATGGCATTCGGGGAGTTGTAGATTACCTGACCGCTCCTGTTACAAATGCGGATCAGTTGACCAGTTCATTAAAGATTGCCCGAGGTTGTCGGGACAGAATGCAAATCAGAGTGGGAGACCGGGTGCTACCACTGCTCGAGGTAGACCATCTGGAAATATGGGCAATGCTAATGGTGGTCAGAGAGGATCTAGAGATGATATAACCAGATCCGAAGCCCGTGCGCCTGCTAGAGCTTATGCTATACGTGCCCGCGAGGATGCTTCTTCGCCTGATGTTATTACCGGTACATTCACTCTCTTTGATACTAATGTAATTACTTTGATTGACCCCGGTTCTACTCATTCTTACATATGTGAAACCTTAGCATCCAGTAAGACTTTACCTATTGAGTCTACTGAGTTCGTAATTCGGGTGTCAAATCCCTTGGGTCGTTACGTGCTTGTCGACAAAGTGTGTAAGAAATGTCCCCTGGAAATTCGAGGTTCCTGTTTTCCGGTGGACTTGATGCTTTTGCCGTTTGATGAATTTGATGTTATCCTTGGTTTGGATTGGTTGACCGCGCATGATGCGATTGTGAATTGCAAGAGCAAGACTATTGATTTGAGGTGCGCAAATAACGAAGTAGTCCGAATTGAGTCTGCGGACTTGGAGGGGATGCTAGCTGTAATATCAGCAATGTTGGCACAGAAATATGTAAGAAAAGGGTGCGAAGCATACCTTGCGTATGTACTTGGTGACAAAGAATTAGAAAAGAAACCCGAACCTGTGCCGGTGGTTTGTGAATACCCGGATGTTTTTCCGGAAGAATTACCGGGTTTACCACCTGTTCGGGAGGTAGAGTTTGGTATTGAGCTTGTACCTGGGACTACGCCGATTTCGATAGCTCCGTATCGTATGGCACCAACCGAGTTAAAGGAGTTGAAAGCTCAGTTGCAAGAACTGACGGATAGAGGTTTCGCTCGACCAAGTTTCTCACCTTGGGGTGCACCAGTATTGTTCGTGAAAAAGAAGGACGGAACCATGAGGTTGTGCATTGACTATCGTCAGCTGAATAAAGTGACGATAAAGAACAAATATCCGTTGCCGCGCATCGATGATTTGTTCGACCAACTGAAGGGAGCCTCAGTGTTCTCAAAAATAGATTTGAGATCGGGCTATTATCAGTTGCGAATCCGAGATTCAGATATTCCCAAAACTGCCTTCAGAACGAGATATGGTCACTACGAATTCTTAGTGATGCCGTTTGGGCTCACTAATGCCCCTGCAGTATTTATGGATTTGATGAATCGGATCTTCAGACCGTATTTGGATCGGTTCGTAGTGGTGTTCATTGATGACATTTTGGTCTATTCAAGAGACGAGACCGAACATGCTGAGCATCTGAGGTTAGTGCTGCAAATTTTGCGGGATAAGCAGTTATATGCTAAGTTCAGTAAGTGTGAGTTCTGGTTAAGAGAGGTTAGCTTCTTGGGTCATGTGGTATCCGCGTCGGGTATTCGAGTTGACCCGAACAAAATTTCAGCCATACTTGACTGGAAACCTCCGAGAAATGTTACTGAAGTTCGGAGCTTTTTGGGGCTCGCCGGTTATTACCGACGATTTGTCAAAGGTTTCTCGATGATAGCCACACCAATGACGAAGCTACTTCAAAAGGATGTTAAGTTCGAGTGGACGGAGAAATGTCAGAAAAGTTTCGACCAACTGAAAACTCATTTGACTGAAGCTCCAATTTTGGTGCAACCCGAATCAGGTAAAGAGTTTGTCATTTATAGTGACGCATCCCTACTTGGGTTGGGTTGCGTATTGATGCAAGAAGGTCGAGTCGTGGCCTATGCGTCGAGACAATTGAAGCCTCACGAGAGGAATTATCCGACCCATGATCTCGAACTAGCTGCCATCGTGTTTGCTTTAAAAATATGGCGACATTATCTGTTTGGTGAGAAGTGCCATGTATTTTCGGATCACAAAAGTCTCAAATATTTGATGACTCAACGAGACTTGAATCTGCGACAAAGACGTTGGCTTGAGTTGTTGAAAGATTACGAGCTTGTCATTGATTATCACCCGGGAAAGGCTAACGTGGTTGCGGACGCCTTAAGCCGGAAGTCATTGTTTGCTTTACGAGCGATGAACGTGCATTTGTCTGTTCTACCAGACAGTGTGTTAGTAGCTGAATTAAAAGCTAAACCATTATTGACTCACCAAATTCGTGAAGCTCAGAAAGTCGATGATGAATTGATTGCAAAACGGGCTAAGTGTTTTCCGAACGAGGAGTCGGAGTTTCAAATTGATGATGATGATTGTTTGAGGTTCGGAAATCGTTTGTGTGTTCCAAGGAATTCGAAACTCATTTCGATGATTCTGAACGAAGCCCATTGTAGCCGAATGTCAATTCACCCGGGGGGTACGAAAATGTACAACGATTTGAAACGTCAATTTTGGTGGCATGGTATGAAACGGGACATCTCCGACTTTGTTTCGAGATGTTTGATATGTCAACAAGTGAAAGCGGAACATCAAGTGCCTTCAGGATTACTCCAGCCGATCATGATACCCGAGTGGAAATGGGATCGAGTCACAATGGACTTTGTGTCCGGACTGCCCTTGTCAGCAAGTAAGAAGGATGCGATATGGGTTGTTGTTGATAGACTGACTAAGTCGGCTCATTTCATCCCCGTACGTACGGATTTTTCATTGGATAAACTAGCTGAATTGTACGTTTATCAAATTGTGAGATTACACGGGGTACCTGTTTCTATCGTGTCGGATAGAGATCCGAGATTCACCTCACGATTTTGGAAGAAATTGCAAGAAGCTCTGGGTACCAAGCTGCATTTTAGCACTGCTTTTCACCCCCAAACCGATGGTCAATCCGAGCGGATAATTCAGATACTTGAGGATATGTTGAGATGTTGCATCCTCGAGTTCAGTAGTTCATGGGAACGGTATTTACCTTTGATTGAATTCGCTTACAACAATAGTTTTCAATCAAATATTAAGATGGCACCTTACGAGGCTTTGTACGGTCGTAAATGCCGTACACCATTGTTTTGGACCGAGCTCGGTGAAAGTAAAATTTTCGGAGTTGATTTGATTAAAGATGCTGAGCAGAAAGTAAAGGTAATCCGTGAAAGTCTGAAGGTAGCCACGGATCGTCAGAAGTCGTACGCAGATTTGAAACGAAAAGACATCGAGTTTTAGGTGGGAGACAAAGTGTTCCTTAAGGTTTCACCTTGGAAAAAGATACTCAGGTTCGGCCGTAAGGGCAAGTTGAGCCCAAGATTCATTGGGCCGTACGAAATCTCCGAACGAGTTGGTCCGGTTGCGTATAGATTGATTTTGCCCCCGGAGCTTGAAAAGATTCATGACGTCTTTCATGTTTCGATGCTTCGACGCTATCGATCTGATCCATCGCACATAATTAGCCCATCAGAGGTTGAAATTCAAGTCGACATGAGCTATGAAGAAGAACCGATGCGTATCCTAGCTCGTGAAGTGAAGGAGTTGCGAAACAAAAGAGTTCCGCTAGTAAAGGTGTTATGGCTCAAACACGGGATCGAGGAAGCTACTTGGGAGACCGAGAGCTCGATGAAAGAACGATACCCAAACCTATTTACCGGTAAGATTTTCGGGGACGAAAATTTCTTAAGTGGGGGAGAGTTGTGACAGCCCAAAGTTGACCCTAGTCGGGAAGTGGTTTCGGGACCGCTAAACCGAGTCACCAAAATGTTTGAATGTGATACTTATTGTCTAGAATATGTAATTATGAATGTGTGAAAATTTCAAGCTTCAATTTGGTTGATTTCATGTGAATTTAGTCAATAGGACTTATGTGAGAAAATTCTAAAATGTGATAGGTCAATGTGTGAGGACCTATTAGTGCATGTGGACAAAGGGGGGACTTGCATGTCAAATTCCCCCCCTAATGAGTAGTGGCCGGCCATGACAAGGAATGATGGGCAAAACATGTCATGAAACATGTTTTGTTAATGGAAGAATAAAATAAGGAGTATGGGTAATAAAGAAATGGAAATAAAAGAAAACAAATGTGTGGTTGCCCCCCCATTGCCCTGAGCTAAAGAGAAGAAAGGAGAAAAATTTGTGTTCATCCTTTCTCACCTTCATTTAGCCTAAATTAGAAAGAAAAACAAAGAAAAAATTTCTCATCCTTTGGTTCATCCTTGGCCAAAAATTTTAAGGAGGAAAGAAGAAGAAAGGTGAAGAGATTCGGCCATGCATGTAGCTAGGCTAAGGTATGTTTGATGATGTTCCATGAGATGCATGCATGTTTTAGTTGTTAGCTTGAGTTCTACCTAGCCCATGGTCTAAATCTTGCTATGTGATGGAAATGGCACTTGACCATGGATGCATCATTCTTGGTTGATGTTTGATGTTGTGGTGATGAGGCATGAGGATGAGTTAAGATTCGGCCTAGGTGGAGGTTGTGTTAATGCCATTGCATGCAAAATATGAAGCTTGTTAATGATGCATGTGATGATGGCTTGATGATTCTTGAACCTCCTTTTTAGCATTTTTGTGTGAGCACATATGTGCATTGGTTGCTAAATGGAGAAGAATCGGCTAGCAAGATGTGTGCTAAGGCCGAATGTAACTTTGCATGTTGATGAGCAATGCATGTGTTAAATCGATGAAAAGGGGGAGGATGCTTTACTAGTGTGTATATGTGTGTATTAAGTGTTGAAATCGACCCCAAAAATAGACATGCATATTCGGCCAAGGGGAAAGAAATTAGCTAATATGTTGTGTTGATGCATGATTTTTGCATGTATGAGACTTTAATGTCTAATGTATAAATATGGGCTAAGTGCCTTGTGTTCATCTTTTTGATGCCTAAATGATGAAATCAATTTATTTGTTTGATTAAGCTCAAGAGCAAAGGGGAAATAAATCCAATAAAGGGAAGGAAAAAGTGGTTGAATAGCTAGCGGAATCGTTCGACAACACCCGAGGTAAGTTCTTGAGTAAGAGAGCTTAAATTACAATGTGATTAAATCATGCTCTATGTGTGGCTATTGAGCCGAATGTGCAAGGACGATATGTGCCTTGTGTTTGAGTTTCGCAAATGAAAATGAAATATGAATGTGCATGATTAATTGAATGCTGTCCGGGCTAAGTCCCGAAGGCTTTGTGCTAAGTGAATATATCCGGACTAAGATCCGAAGGCCTTTGTGCGAGATACTAAATCCGGGTTAAGTCCCGAAGGCATTCGTGCGAGTTATTAAATCCGGGTTAAGTCCCGAAGGCATTCATGCGAGTTGTTAAATCCGGGTTATGTCCCGAAGGCATTGTGTGAGTTACTAAAACCGGGCTATGTCCCGAAGGCATTTGAACGAGGAGCTATATCCGGTTAAATCCCGAAGGTACGTGATTTGGTAATGAATGAGCTTGCTGTAAAATTCCAGCGAATACTCGAAAAACATCCCAATATGGGGATATGTTACGTATGTGTGGAATTTAATCGAGCCCTTACAAATAAATGTTCGCTCAGTTGATAAACGAGCTACCGGCCTTCGGCTAAGTTAGTCTATTGTGTATGTACATAAGGGTTGTGAATGTTGTGAAGCAAGTTTGATATCGGTAAATTGCGTATTATGAAATATTCCATTTAGCTAAATGTGTGTTATTCTTTGCTTATGCTGGAATTTCTTGCTCAAAACTTACTAAGCATAAATTGCTTACTTCGTTCCATTGCTCCTCTGTTTTATAGATTTTTTTGGTTCTCCAACTATCGGACTCGGGATCTTGACGTCGAAGTCGCCCACACTATCAAAGGCTCTTATGGGTACTCTTTTGGTTGAATTTTGATATGGCATGTATAGGACGACCCATTGTTGTTTTTCGAGTACTTTATGTGATGTATAAGTTTTGGATAGCCATGTGAAAATGGCTTATATGTGTTTAAGTATAATGTTATAATCATTTAGTGTGGATATGCTTGACAAGGATTGGCCACGGGGATGGTTAATCACTTTCATAAATTGTGCTATGTATGCAAAAAGGGCTAGTTGAACCATGAAATAGGTAAAGCCTACCTTAAAGGTAGATGCTGACAGCAGCAGTGACGTAGATTTGGAAAATCACTAAAAATAGTAGGAATGGAATTAAATAGTGAATAAATTATGTAAACAAACCTTGAAGAGTCTACTTTCATAGGAAAGTAACAAAACAATCATATGGACAGTACAGTAAGAGATATTCGGGTTCTTGTGGAACAGGGCCAGAACAGTTTCTGGATTCCCTGTTCCGCCTTTGGAAATTCACTATAAATTGACCAGAGATAATTAGGGGTCATACCATATATGTATGGATTCCTCTCTGAGTCTAGTTTCCATAGAAACAAACGACATCAGTATTGAAGCTCTGTGCAGAGAGATATCCAAGTCGTAATGGGAAAAGGTCAGTGTAGTCGACCCCTGTAACATGGGAGACTTTGACTAATAAACTGTACTAATTGGCCCGACCAAAAATTCTAGAAAAAAATACATAGGTGCGGACATGAGTCTAGTTTTAGGGAAAAATCACTAAACTGATTTTCGAGTTGTGAAACTCAAGATATGATTTTGAAGCGACTAGTACTCAGACTGGGCAGTGTCTGGAAGGAAATTTTTCAAAGTTTGTTAACATCTCGTGTCCGACTCCGGTGTCGGTCTCGGGTTCGGGGTGTTACATGGTCATTTTTCACTACAAGGGTATTTCGGTAATTTTACACTACAAGGTTATTCAATAATTTTACAAATCGGGGGTGTTTCAGTAATTTTACAAATCGAGGGTATTTGGGAGTTTTACAAATCGAGGGTATTTCGGTAATTTTACAAATCAATGGTGTTTCAGTAATTTCACAAATCGAGGGTGTTTCGATAATTTCACAAATCAGGGGTATTTCGATAATTTTACAAATCGAGGGTATTTCAGTAATTTCACAATCGAGGGTATTTCGATAATTTTACAAATCGAGGGTATTTCAATAATTTTACAAACCAGGGGTATTTAGGTAATTTTATAAACTGGGGGTATTTTAGTAATTTTACAAATCAGAGATATTTCAATAATTTTACAAACCGAGGTATTTCGGTAATTTTACAAATTGGGGGTATTTTGGTAATTTTACAAACCAAGGGTATTTCGATAATTTTACAAATCGGGGGTACTTCGATAATTTTACAAATTAGGGGTATTTCGGTAATTTCTCTTTATTATGGGTTTATTACTTACCTTAGCCCGTTAACAACTCCTCGTTGCCTAAAGTGAACATATACTATGCACCAGGTAGGATTTCAGAAGAGGAGGTGAGTCATTAAGGCCGTTTAAGTGACAAGCTCTCCCTAGATCCATTCCTAGACATGCATATACCCATTGCCACACCTTAACCTTATGACTCGTCCGCGATCGCGATTAATTAATTATTTAAGTTTTATGTCTGCTTGAGTAGTTACCAAAAACTAGGTCCACAATTCCTTTACTAAACACTAAGAAATCCACACTTATTCCTTTGGCCCATTTAGGCCCAATCTCGTTCATATGGCCCATTAGGCCCAACACATTCATATGGCCCATGAGGCCCAATCACATTCATATCACCCATCACGCCCAACTACTTCCCACCTAACAGTTAGATTTACACAAGTGGGCCCATGGGCCCATCGAGGCCTAGAACAGCCCCAGCACACGAGAGCGCTCGTGGCGGCTTTCAGCTTTTGCCGATTTCTAACAAAGAAGGGCGTGAATACATACCTATTTATGAAAACGTGCCAAAGTCCACGATCACCAACCTTGGCACATCCTGCATTGGGTCGTAATCACCTTTTTCTTTTTCACCAATTCATCTGGTTCACTCTATTTAAAGCTAGCTTCTTACCAATTCCCATGTTAGCTTCCCGATGTGGGATTACTTTCAACCATTAGGAAATTTCCTTATTTTCTTATGACCACCTCAACCATAGAGTTCTAGTCCAACTCCACCTCCTACACAGCTCAAATAGCAAAATAAATACTCCATTGCGCATCCCAAGACTTGAACCTTAGACGTCACAGTTACACAACATGCAACCTTGCCACTCCACCACAGGCTCTTTCTATGTCATATTTTATCCTCAATTAAATATAAGGTCTATAGGCCAAAGTCCAGGTTCCTTTAAAAGAAAAACCAAAATAACAAGAGCCAAGACTTGAACCCAAGCTCCCTTGCAACCTTAATGAGGCCACAACCACTAGACCACAAGCTCCCTTATGTCATTTATTTACCACAATAATTTAAAAGGCCTTCATCCAAGCACCTAGGGTTTTATTCACTTATTACCAAAATTTTTGCTAAAGCCCAGGTTTCAACCCAAGATTTCTCCAACACTTCTCATGGCCATTAACCACTAAAGTAGACATTTAATTGTGTCATTTCCTTGTACAATTAAATGCTTATATACATCCTCCTTACGGACCCATACACAAGGCCCAATACTTCTAGGCCCAAATTCGAGGCGTTACATAAACATTAATCAAATATAATCACAATGTCCCTTATAAGGCTCTACGAGACCTTAAAACATGCTTGGAAGAGGTTCAGGACTAAACCAATAACATTTGGAAACTTTAGGAAACACATAAAATTTTCAAGCATTCAAGGGCCACATGCCCGTGTGAATAGGCCGTGTGCCTCACACGACCACCAGACATGCCCGTTTCATAGGCCGTGTGAAAATAGGGCATACATACAGACTTGCACCACACAGCCGAGGACACGCCCGTGTGCCAGGCCGTGTAAAACTAGAGGGGTTATTGACTTGGGTCACACGGCCAGTCACATGCCCATGTGCCAGCCCGTGTGCCACACATAGTCAGTAGACACGCTCGTGTGTCTAGGCCGTGCCAAACCTATAGGGTATACTGACTTAATTCGAAAGGGTATCCTAGGGGACACATAGTTGTGTACCAAGGCCATGTATCACACACGGCCAAGCCACACACCCGTATGCTCGGTCGTGTGAAGTGAAAATAGGCTTGGTTTGAGCCACTTTCCTCACCCTCCTCATGCCTTCCAGCAACATGATATTTTATACCATTTCAATATATTTTTAGGCATCCAAAACATCATCAAATCATGCACATTTCATACCATAATAACACTAGCCAAATCAATACACATTCACTACTCCAATCATATTGATTTCATATGCCAAATTCATCATTCCATCCAATTTCAATATACATTTATTCATCCTTCAAAATAACTAACTTAAATCTCAAAATAACACCAATTCAATACCTTAATCTCATACCATACTATGCCAATTCATAATCCATTCAATACCACGAACATTTCACCATTTATCTAACCATCGAAACAACTACAAAATTTTTTTCAAATTCACAAGGCATACCATACACATCATATAGCATATCTATAAACACATTATATAAGCAAAATTCACATCTCACAACTTTACCATTTACAAGCCAAATAACATGGCTATAATTTCATAACACAAAATAGACTATAATAACACTAGCCTAGACATGCCATATACCATAATTACAAGGCTTCAAAAGTACCAACTAAGTAATCGATAGTATGATGATGTTTCCTGACGATCCTCGAGTCTGAGCTAGCTTTGATAATCTATGAAACAGAGAAAATACATACAAAGTAAGCTTTTAAAGCTTAGTAAGTTCGTAAGTAAGTAACTCAATTCACCAAATAAATGTAATTTAACTATTTTCACATTAACAAATCAAAATCACATTAACCGCAAACCTTTCTCATGTCTCAAAACATGATCAAATACCATCTCATTGAACTTTCTCAATCTAATACTCGAGTAGATTCCGTACATACCTGTATCACCTTGTATTAAGCTTTTCTCAACCACACCACTTCTTTTACCTGTTGAACCATTTGGAATAGAAATTGGATACTCAAGATCTAAATCAATAAGTACCTATACCATGTCCTATAGCCAAATCAAGGTAACTTATCCTGGAGTACTTATACCATGGCCCGTAGCCAAATCAAGGTAACCCCTCTCTGAATACCCATACCATGGCCCATAGTCAAATCAAGGTATTATTCACACCCGAAGTGCCGATATCATGGCCCGAAGCCAATACTTTAACCTAATGACATGTCACTCGCATTCTAAACTATTCCTAAGGTTCAACCGGGAAGTTTCACTTGTTAATTTTATCGTCAAACATATCCGTATAATTGTATTCACAATTCAAACTCATAATCACATTTTATGCAATACCAAAGCATATAATATACATTTATAATGACATTATCATATACGAACTTACCTCGTACTCAAAATTAACGAATTGGATCGATTACTTGATAACCTTGCTTTTCCCCCGATCTAAATTCGAATTCTTTCTTTCTTGATCTATATGTATTCAAAATTAACCCATTTAATCACCAACTCATTAAATTTAGTCCAAAAATACCTATTTGGGCGTTTTTAGACTTTAGCCCCTAAAGTTTTGCATTTCTTACAATTTAGTCCTTATTTCATAAAAACACAAATTAGACAATTCCTTTCTAATTTCATGCTAGCTGAATTTTTCATAGACTCCTAGTAGCCCATTATTTTCATTTATTTAACAATTCAACCTTTAAATTTACATATTTCTAACTTTGGTCCCTAATATGCATTTTCACCAAAAATCACTTTACAAAACATGATAATCTATCATTTATCTTCCATTTTTCATCATCATCTATTACAAAGCTCAAGCATTCATCAATGCCATTTTACAAAATCACCAACAAACTTAAAAATTAGGGCATGGGCTAGCTAGTACTCAAAGCAATGATCAAAAAAAAGTAAAAATCATCAAAAACCGAGCTCAAAACATACCTCAATCAAAGCTTCAAAGAGCCGAACCCTAAAACACATTCTAAGCTTCTTCTTTTTTCGTTGTAGAAAGAAAGATGAACATCTTTTTAAATTTTTGTTTTGTTTTATTATACTAAATTCATAAATTACCTAATTAACCTTGGTTTTTAGACATTTAAAACATCAATTATAAGACCATTAATGTCCATTAACCTTATCAATGGCATAATAACACCATGAGGACCTTTCATTTAATAAGCCCTAACAATTAGACACCTTTATCAATAGAATGCAACTTTTACATTTTACGAGATTTAATCCTTTTCTCAAATTAAGCATCCAAACGAATAAATTACTTCACGAAACTTTCACACATATATAATCACATACTGTAAACACTAAAAATAATATTAAAATAATTTTCCAACCTTGAATTTGTGGTTCTAAAACCACTATTCTAATTTAGCTAAAATCGAGCTGTTAAAATTATATACACATGATCTGTAATTTGAATACATAACAAACTATATATAAATATCACATACGAGCTAAATTTCTCACATTTGATTTTATTTAACCCTCATAATATAGAAAATAACATTAGGTAGCAGAAAGAATCAATATGTCCCTCATTGGAGCATAAAAACATTTATAATGCAAGGCACAATTAATTAAATTTCCAGCTTAGTTAAGGCATAGTGGAGTAAAAATGATTACTATAAATGCATCATATGAACAACATGAGGTTTAGCATTTGATCACGAAAACAACAACCTTCAAACACCATAAGTTACAACATTAAGCACTTCCAGGTTCAGCTCTCAAGTATGATAACTTGTAGCATGTAAATATCATTATATTACCATTCGAACATTATAATTTACAAAATATAAAAATTCAAATTTATTAAATTTGAGCATTTGAAAACCCTTTAACTACCAATCAAACATCACAATTTACAACATATAATGATTAACTTCTAACTAATCAACCCCTTTAAATTACATAAGCATTAACAACTTATTTGAACAATAATAAAATTCATCATACAACTCACATTAATGGACAAAAATATCGTGTTAAACTAAGCCTTATTTGATAATATGTTTTGATATAACAAATTAAAGTGTTTTTGAATAAAAGTTAAGTTGAACAAATTGATAAAATCAAGTTGAAATGGTTTCAATTGAATCAAACATTTTCAATTATGTTGTAATTATTTTCAAAAAAGTTAGTATTGCTCCAGGACAAAAAGTATCACTTTTTGTCCAAGTATTGATAGTTTTCAAGATATCAATACCCATTCTAAATTTGATACCAAATGGACATTTTGTTTTGAATTTTTACAAAATGTGTCGATAATTTTACAAAAAGTATCGATACCTTTTACCAAGTTTCAATAATTTGTCTTTGGTATCGTTGTAAACTAATTTCAACGGTCACTGAATCAAGCATTAAATGCTAAAAGTATCGATACCTTTTGTTACAGGTGAATTAAATGAACTGGTATTTTCATCCCAATGGCTCTATTCACTCTCACAATAAACACAACAGTTGGAAATCAATTAGAGGGTATAAATACCATTTTCTAAAGGTCCTACAAAATAAGAGACATGTGGAAATGTAACACCCTAAACCCGACCTAGACGTTATGGCTAAATTTGGCGTGTCACATCAAAGCGTCGTTCAAAAATTTAGTTGTTGTTAAAAGTCCATTTCTATGATTAAAACCTTTTGCTCGAGGGTTAGCAAATCATCTTGTCAAAAATGTTTACTTATTGTCTAGCATTGATACTTTATTTTATTTCAAATCGCAGAAGCTACTAAAGTTTGAAATATAAAATTTTTTTAAGTGTTTTTTTGAAAATAGTTATTAATTTTGAAAATTCGTGTTTAGCAGTTTTAAATAAGGAAATCAAAAGCCCAATTAAAAATTTAATCCCTCAATGGCCTTATTCCAAAATTAAAACCTCAACATATAAAATTCAAATAAAAAGTCTACAGCAGAGCATCAGCGGTCGTGTGGCCACCTCCGAGGCCCTCGCGGCTCCGAATTGCCTAAGGCTGGGGATTACCTGTACAATTAGACAGAAGGGTGAGTTTGCGAAAACTAAGTGTGGAATCCCAAAAAAACAAACAGTCAGATATATGGTATGTGGAAACAGACGCCTATCACAAAAACAATATTAGGTGGGCCTTCGTCCAATAACAGAATCAGGTAGGCCTAAGCCCAATACAAAATCAGTATCAGATGTAGATATGCAGACAGATTCCCAGCCCATTCCAACCAATACACCACCCATACCAACCAACACACCATGTAGGGATAAAATCGACCCACCCAGCCAACACACCAAGCTTAGCACCGGTTGCAGCACTAAGTCAACAGAATGGCTCAATGTTGTAGATAGAATGGCTAACTGCCATAAATATAGCGGCAACGCTGCCAGTTAACTGAACGGCTATAAGCCATAAGTATCACAGAAAGGCTAAAAGCCTTGTACAGAATGGCTACAGGACGTACACTTCCTCTGTCCATAATAACCCAACCCCATGCAATAAGTCATGTCATAAATATTACGTGCATGCAAAGTCATACTCAGTACAATCATATATGTAAATCATAGGCACATTAGTCATACGAAACATAAGGGCATAATAATCATTCTACCATACAGGGGTATTACGGTCATTTTACACTACAGGGTATTTTGGTGATTTTACAAACTGGGGTCTTAACGACCCAACAAAAGGTCCACCGTCGCCTCAAGTGACTTAAGTGACCTAAACAGTCCTAAGATGGAAATGGGCCTAAGGCCCATTACTCGACCCAAGTGGGCCCATACCCTCGTGTGGCCCATTTAGCCCAAATTTAGATACGGCTATGTGACCTACATAGCCCAGTCCAATAATTATCACAAATTGTAGATTTAATCCATGTAGGGCCCACGAGCCCATTGGGCCCACACTACCCAGAACTACTTAAGTCATGTGTGCGCCACGACAAGTTTATCCACGACCCACTTAACAGTGAAGTTTACCCACGGGGGCCCACAAGCCCATTACGGCCCAGGCCCATGAGATCGCTCATGGTGGCCTTCCTTGACGTACGCCTATGTTTTGTGGGCTCGGTTTACCCCACGAGTGATCGCATGCTCGTGAGTCCCTAAATGACGATGTTTTAACTTTTTGGCTTTTGCCGACTTCCAACAAAGAAGCGCGTGAATACACACTTGTTTATGAGAACGCGTCAAAGTCCAAGATCACCAACTTTGGTTAAGAAGGCATGAAATAATCCCTCCTAAAACCAGTGATCACCAACTCATCTTATTCGCTCTATTTAAAGCCAGCTTCTCGCCAATTCTCATGTTAGCTTCTCGATGTGGGATTACTTCCAACTATTAGGAAAATTTCTTATTTTTTTATGACCCCATCAACCATAGAGTTCCAGTCCAACTCCACCTCCTACATAACTCAAACAGCAAAATAAATACTCCATTACGCATCACAAGACTTGAACTTTAGACCTCACAATTACACAACACGCCACCTTGCCACTACACCACAAGGCTCTTTGTGTCACCATTTTAGGCTCAATTAATTATAAGGTCTATAAGCCAAAGTCTAGGTTCCTTTAAAAAAAACCAAAATAAATTGCAAGAGCCAAAACTTGAACTCCAGCTCCCTTACAACCCTAATGACGCCACAACCACTAGACCACATGCTTCCTTGTGACGTTTATTTAACATAATAATTTAAAAGGCCTTCATCCAAGCACCTAAGGTTTTATTCACTTAAAACCAAAATTTTTGGTAAAGCCCAGGTTTGAACCCAAGACTTTTCCAACTCCTCTCAGGACCCTTAACCACTTGTGAAGACATTTAATTGTGTCATTTCCTTGCATAATTAAATACTTAAATACAACTTCCTTACGGCCCCATGCTTAAAGCCCAATACTTCTAGGCCCAAACTTGGGGCGTTACAGAAAAGCTTAAAGATCAATCAATATAACTTATGAGCTTAATTCTTTCATACTTTTTATTGTAGACACTTGTGAGCTTCCATTGTATTCATTTAGCTCAAGTGTTCTTCTTTGTATTAGTATCTAATTGGAAAAAATTCTGATATTGTAAGGATTACTTCTTAGTTTGCTTATTTATTCTCTTTGAGAGAGGGTTAATTCTGAAGGTTTGGGTAGAAACCTTAAGGGAGTGCAATATTAAGATTTTGCGGCATAAATCTTAAGAGAATTGTAAGGTTAATCCTTCTTGTTAAAGGTTACCAAATTAGTGAATTTGGGAAAATCCTTAGCTGTGGTAAGCTAATGTAGTGGAGTAGGCAATTAGGGTCGAACTTGTAACAACCTGTTTCTAGTCAAATTGGAACAGTGGTTTCGGAACCACAAATCCAAAGTAAAAATATTTATTTTATTATTATCTTAATGTTTTTAACATGGCATGATGATTGTGTGAAAATTTCGTTAAGAAATTTTATCGTTTAAATTATCAATTTGAGAAAAAAGACTAAATCGCGTAAAGTGTAAAACTATTCTTCTATTAGCTAAAGGTGTTTAATAGCTATGGAACCTAAAAGTAGAGGTCCATAAGAATTAATTAGCCTCATATAGAGTTAGTGGAAGTTGGTGGCTTAGTATTTATGTGATTATTAAAGTTATTAAGGGTTAATTTAGTAAATTGGTTAATTTAAGTTAAAATAAAATAAAACAAAATCAATTTATCATCATCTTTTCACTATATTCAATCGAAACATAGAGAGAAAGAAGCCATTTTTGTCTTCAACATTGGAAAACCTTAATCTCTTCAATTAAGGTATGATTTTTGTCCCGTTTTTAATGATTTTTACATTTTTGAGATCGTTGCAGCTAGGTCTAGCTAGCCTAGGGACTAATTTACAAAATTGTTAAAAATTTTGAATGATGCATTTGATGAATACATGAGTGTTTTGATGTTTGATTATAGATTATGAATGGTTGTTGATAGTTAAGAAAGTTTTGTAAAGTGATTTTTAGTGAAAATGCAAAATAGGGATTAAATTAAGAAATGTGTAAAGTTAGTAGTTAAATGTGAAATAAATGAGAAATAATAGTAATTCGGCTAGCTTGGGTATATTTGGAATTTCATTAATATGTGATTTTATGAAATAAGGACTAAATTGTAAAAAATGTGAAAGTTTAGGGGCAAATGTGTAAAATAGCCCTAATATATATTTTGGATTGAATTGAATAAATAGTTGATTAAATAAGTTAATTTTGAATATATTTAGATCAAGAAAAATGAAATTCACACCAGCATTAGGGAAAAACAAAAGTTATCGACTAATCAATTTGATTCGCCGTTTTAATATCTGAGATAAGTTTGTATGTAATAAGCACTATTATAATTATGTTTCTAATGCTTTGATATTGCATAAATTGTATATAAGGGACTACTTTCATGTTCAATGACAAATCAGCTATATGTGGCACTTAATGTGCAAATCGACATAGCTTCGGCTACATATGGCACTTAGTGTGCGAGATTGAGATAGCTTCGGCTATATATAGCACTAAGTGTGCGATGGATGGCACTTAGTGTGCGAGATATTGAATATTCAACGGTATTCAGAATATGTATAAGCTTGTTATGGATTGGTACAGGTATGTACATGCATAGTATGAGCTTTAAATCTAAGAAGTTACGAAGTTTACATATAAGCGTATGAATAAGCATGTGAAAGGTTTGTTAGAAATCATGAATTCCATGTTAATATGTTTAAATTGATGAATGGTGTATTTGTGATTAGTTAAGTTTTTATCATACGACCTTACTAAGCTATAATTCTTACTTTGTTTATTTTCCATATCTTATAGTGATTTCAAAGCTAACTCAGATTCCGGGATAGTTGGAGACTATGTCACACTATCCAACCATCACTTTGGTACTTTTGATCTCATGGTTTGGTTATATGGCATGTATAGGATTATAGTCATTTTGATATGTATCTTTGTAGTGAGCTTTTCCATTTGGAAATGGCTTATGAATGGTTATGTTTTGGTAATGATGTTGGCCAAATGAATTGGCATTGTAAATGTCTATATTTTGGTTTGTATATATAGCCATGGATGATGGCTGAACTTTGGTATAATTGGTATAATTGAATTATGTGTATTTATCTGCTTATGCCTTGTGTATAATGAGTTGGTTGTTATGATTGATGACAATAGGCATATTGAGTATTAAATGAATGATTTGTGAACTAGTATGTTTTTTAAATTGAGCATAATAATGTATATTTGTAAATGGTCTTTTGATGTTTTGTGAAGTTCTAGGTTGGCATGAAATTAGATGGTTTATTATGGTATTTAGTGATTTGTAATTATGAGTAATAAAATGGTATGGAATGTGTTTGGTATGAGATTGATTTAATGCCTATTAGGCCTTGAGTTGGTGCCTTTGAATTGTGATGTAGGTGCATGAAATTTAGGTGGCAGATTGGCTTGGTAAATAGCCTATTTTTGTCCACACGAGCAGAGACATGGGCGTGTGTCGTCTCAACCGTGTGTGACACATGGTCTTGTTACATGGTCGTGTGTCCCCTAGTGTTGAAATTTAAATTAAGTATGCTCCACACAGCCTCACACACGGGCTTGTAACTTGGCCGTGTGGTATAAGTCAGTATACCCTATAGGTTTGGCACGGCCTAGCACATAGCCAGACACATGGGCGTGTGTAGTCATATTTAGGCACACGAGCTAGACATTCCGGCGTGTGGTTGGCCATGTGACCCAAGTCAGTAAGCTCACTTGTTTAGACACAGGATAGGACATGGGCTAGGACACAACCATGTGTTCCAATTTCGAATGTTCATACGGCCTGTGACACGGGCGTGTCTAGTGGTCGTGTGAGACACACCATCTAGCCACAAGGGTGTGTGTCCCCTGTTTTGAGAAAAATTTTCTAAGTGTTTCAAATGTTTTAAAAGTTATCAGTTTAGTTCCGAACCAATTCCAATGCATGTTTAAGGCCTTGTAGGCTCGTATAACAGACAAATTGATTGAGTTTGAATGATGAATGTATGAAATGATATTATGTATTTGAAAATTTTGTGTAACTGTGTTTTAAATATGGTAATGCTTCGTAACCCTATTCCAGCGTTGAATACGGGTGAGGGGTATTACAGAACCACTATAAATTGTTGTGTTCATTTGTTGCATATTTATTTGTTGCTTCCACAATTTTTTTTAAGGCCAATTCACCCCCTCTTGGTTATTTTGAGTTGATCTTTCGAGGTAACAATTGGTATCATAGCTAGTCTCTAAAGACGGTTTAACAACCGAGAGAAGATCCCCAGAGAAGCTAAAATGATAATCAACTCATTCTACAACAATGACATCTACTTCCAGGTCAATTTTCTTTGGTGATTCCTAATTTATCTCCAAACCTCTTTATTCCAATAATGCTAACTATTCCTATTAGAAGACAAGGATGACGTTGTTCATCCAATCAAATAATCTTACTATATGGGACATTATTATGGATGGTCATTCAATTCCATCCAAACAAGAAGGAGAGCTTTTAGTTCCAAAAAGCAAGAAGCAATGGAATGAGAAATATAAGAAAAGCATTCAACTCAATGTCAAGGCAATGCACATTCTATTTTGTGCACTTGGTTCAGATGAGTATAGTAGTTTTTCATCTTGTTCAAAATCCAAGGAGATTTGGGACAAGATTGAAGTCACCCATGAAGGCACCAGCCAAATGAAGAAGTCTAAACTTGGAATCTTTTCTCTCAACAACTAAACTTTCAAGATGAAGCCCAAAGAGGATATTGTAATAGCCCAAATTCAACCGGGCCTTAAGACCAAATGAAAATAGATAAATAAATAAATATTTATTTATTAAACAGTCCAAGTCTAAGTTACAAAGCCCAAACAGTAGGCCCAAAATCAAAACTACCCAGCAAACCCTATTACACCCATAACCCAAAATACCCAAGCCCGAATCTCAAACAGCCCAAAAGGCCCAAAAGACTTAAGGTAAACAGGAAACCCTAGGGTTTCCTAAATACTGTGGTGCCGTAAGAGGTTCTAGAGAATTCGGGGAGCGTCTGTTCAGTCCCCGAAATTGAGGCCGCCATTAATGCGCTATCCCAAGGGTCTTCAATGCTCACCAGTGCCCCGGTCACCGATCGTCCCTCTATCCGGTCCCGAATCGCACTAGCAGCCCTTGAATCACCGAGATCATCGCGAGTCACCTGCAAGAAAAGGAAACAAATAGCAAATACACGAAAAAGCAGAGCAGGAAAGGGCAAGAAAATCATAGCATATCAGTCAAAGATACAAAGGACACGAAAATGGAAAGAAATCGTAGATTTCTTTCCCAGAATATGTAAAGGATTAAGGCTATAAAGCCTTCCCTTTCACTTGTAAATAGGAGAGGACACACATAGATATACAGAGAGAAAAACACAGAAAGATAGGAGGTTACAGACGGTTGTATTCATAAAAAACAAAAGAAATAAAAGACAGTCTTTGTTTTTAAGGTAATCGAATACCTTTATTATTATTTTCCATTTACATGTTTATTTTCTGGTGTGAATGCGCCGATCTTAGAATATAATCAAAGCAAACAAAAAGAAAACGGAGTTACCTTTTTGATTGGCTGTGAAAAATAGAGTTTTGAAAACCCTAACCGCCGTACGCAACGACATCAAAGGTGGCGCGTGAAGCGCGTGCACGAATGCAACCCGGTGGCCGGAGGACAGAGCCGGGGTCTCTCTCTTCCCCTCTGCAGAGAGAATTTAGTTTTTTTTAAAAACTCGGGTCATAAATGATTTTAAAACTAAAGGTTTAACTTATATAGCATAAATGAAATGGCGCCGTTTTGGCTTAATCCAATAAGCATAAAACGACGTCGTTTCTAGGCACGGGATCCACGCGTTGACCTGATTACCCGGGGAGGATCCACGTATTTTTGAGGATTGGGTTAATTACTCAATCGGTCCTTCCATTTTTTTGTGCTTACAATTAGGTTTTATTTTATTTATAATTTAGCCTTAATATTTTGTTTCAGTTTTGATTTAGTCCCTGCAATAGCTATTTTAAACCCCGATTTAAAACGCTGCCGTTTTGGGGAATAGGGCGATTTGCCCAATGAGTCCCTTTTGTTTTATGCATGTTTTAATTAGGACCTTAATTCAGCTTTATCTTTTTAAATTCGCCCCTGTAATTTTATTGAACTTCAAATTTAACCCTATATATTTATTTCTGTTGTTATTATATAAATATAAATATAAATTTTTTATTTGTTTTATTTTTAATCTTATTTTTATATTATATTATATAATTATTTGATTATTTATTATTCATATTATTTATATATATTATATATTATTTTTACATATATACTTTCGTATTATATATTATATTTATTTTATATTATTATGTCATTTTTTTATACTACTATATATTTTTTTATCTATATTATTATTATCAAAAGTTTTAACTTGTATTATATACTTATTTTTATTTATATGTTAATAATTACATTACTCATATTCTATTATTACACATTTTGAAGATATTATAATATAATAATTTATATAATATGTATATTTCATCATTAATTATTTATTTCATATTATTCTAAACTTATATTAGAATATATTATATAGTTATGTTATTATAAATATAAATTCTTTCACATATTTGATATTTTATACATTATTTTTCAAAACCAATAAATTTTTTATTTTATATATAATTATTAGTCTTTTATAAATTTTTTTGTTATTATATATTATATATTATATATTATTTTAAAATTATTATTAAATATCATATTTTTTTATAAGTATATTTTGTTAACAATTACTCACTTTATTTTATATTTTTATTCTTTTATATATTTTTATATTGTATATATATCATTTATGTATTAAATGTTATTTTATAATTTTATATTATATTTTATGAACATGTACATTGATATTATTACTCTTTTTATATATATTAAATTGTATATCATACATCATTTTTAATTATTACTTTGTATGTTCGTATGTTTTGCTTATTCATCTTCAATATATGCTATGTATATCTTTGTACGTATGTTATTAAGATTTGCTATATTTATTATTTTTTATATATGTATGTATCTAATGCATGGTTTTTATATTATTGCTATCATATTGCTTAAATGCATGTTTTGGTTTACCTATTACGATAATATGTTATCATGCATGGTTTATAATGTAATATGATTTCTCATGCATCAATTTAAAAACGAGATTCCAAGCTTTAAAAAAAATATATAAAGGCAATGCCTGGTGTTTGGAAATTTCGAGAAAAGTAGTGCCCTAACTTATTGGGTTGCGACTTTTCTTGTTGAGTTCGAATAATTAAGTACCCTTCTAAGTTTTTAAAGGTTTTCAAAATGCGAGCAACTGTCTTGGAATTTCAAAGCAATGTGTCCTAACTTACTGGATATGGTATTTTGTCATTTCGAGATGGGGATTTCCAAAAAGGCTAACTTAGTGTCAATACTTTGATACGAGTGAACCCAAATTTTCAAAATCAAAGTATTTTAAAGAGGATTACATCTTAAAATTTTTAAATTTCTGACATTAAAGACATTTGATGATCAATTAGGTACCAATTTTTGGGCGTTACGAGGCTGCTAATCCTTCCTCATACGTAACTGACTCCCGAACCCGTTCTTTTATTTCGTGGACCAAAACTAATGATTTTAAAACAAAATGTTTTAAAGGTGATCTAATCACACCTAAAAAGATTGGTGGCGACTCCCATTTTCATTTTTTTAAAGTCGATTCCCATTTTCCAAAACTCGATTTTAAAAACAGTTTTGACAGCTTGGTGACTCCACTGGGGACCTCTAAGAGAGTCAAGCCGTATAATTGATTACCTTTTGTCTTAATGTCAGAAATTTGAAAATTTTAAAATTCAATCCTCTTTGCATTACATGTGTTTGTATTATTGTATATGTTATATATTCTGACACGCATTGCATTTGCATGACCGTTGTGGTCACACCCTTAAGTGGGAGTGATACACTACGCCTTCGTGAGGTTTTCACCTCCGTGCAGGATAGTGGATCACTTTCGGGATACATCCATACCTATGGTTTCGTAAGATTTTCATCTCCGTGTAGCCATAGGGAAATGTATTCCCCTGAACTGAACTTGATTCAAATGAGCCTACAATGGGTGAGAATCGAGGAATCTACTGGTTCGGGTACCTCAAACTTTAGAACCAACCTCATATATAAAAACCATAAGAGCCCATAAAAATTTAGATATTACCCTTATAAATTATTATTGAGATTTATTGATATCATGTGATACTAACTATTTCTTTTCTTTTGTTTTGTGCATGTCATATTGCATTTAAAAGGTATCGATTCATGGTCAGTTTCTAAGTTAGGAAGTTTTATTATGGAGAACGGACTTCTTGATAGAGTGGAGGGCAACGTCAACGTCCATAGATGGTCTGAGCAAACTCAACTAGAAAAGGGACATAGTATAGTTGTGGGATATGTGTCGGAGCTGTCAGATTACACTCGTATTAGTGTCATGCAGAATAATCTCCAAGAGCTTAAGGAAATTTGGGATCAGTGGGTCAAAAAGACCAAGCAGTTATTCTATGATAATTATGGAGACTTACCTTACTTGCTCGATGTTCAGGTAGACGAGCACTTATTCCGAGCCCTTGCTCAGTTTTGGAACCCGGCGTACAGTTGTTTCACTTTTGGGGAAGTAGACTTGGTACCTACTATGGAGGAGTACACTGCCCTACTTCGTTGTCCCAGGTTTCAGAATGATAGGATCTATTCTCGAGCTGCTTGTGTCCCTACCTTTTGGAAAAAATTGATGATTATTACGGGGATGAGCGAGCAGTGGATCACAGCCAGAATTAAAGAGAAGGGTGAGTGCCAGTGCATTTCGTGGGATGCTTTGAAATATCTGATTCTGACACACCCTGATGAGATGAAGAAGGTAGATGTTTTTGCTTTAAGTTTGTATGGACTGATGGTTTTTCCTAGGGCTTTGGGATATATGGACGAGGCAACCACGGATCTTTTTCATCAACTCAGTAAAAGGGTCACTTTCGTCCCTGCAATTTTGGCGGAGACATTCAGGTCCTTAGCGCATGTAGGAGGGCTGGTGCTGGCAGGTTTATAGGGTGTGCTCAGTTACTTTTGGCTTGGTTCTACAGTCATTTTTGATTGATAGATAGGGTGGTTTGTCGGGTCTTCTTCAAGGATTATTCACCGTTGAAGGACATAGTAGCTTCAACTAGGAGAGTTGATGTTCCAGAGGAGAATTGGATAGCGCTACTTTAGAACCTTCAGTCGAAAGATGTCGAGTGGAGGGCTCCGTGGATGATTCCTGGAGAGATTCTTTACCGATGCAGCAGTTTCGATTGGGTCCCCCTGTTGGGAATTTGTGGTGCCATTGGTTATGCGCCTTTGCTCGTGCTGAGGCAGCATGGATTAAGACAGTTCGTACCAGCGACTCAGGGGTTAGCTCAAAGTGAGTTTGTATATAGAGGAGCCGATTACAAGAGAAAGGTTAGTGAAGTTTCTAGTGCTTGGAAAAAGGCTTATCGGTTGAAGAGAGTGGCTATTAATCCTACTACGACACCAGAATACGTCGAATGGAGAGGTAGAAGGGTTAGTGATAACATCCCTAAGCCAAGCGTGTAAGGAGCTCGGCCGATAGAGGAATATTTGTGGGTAATGCCCTCAGAGTTAGAAATTATGAAGCAAGAGTTCGAGAGAAAGAACTTGGAGTTCGAGAAGAGGGTAGCAAAGCTCGAAGAAGAAAAGATGTACTTGAGCTTGGACGTCGACGTTCAAAAGATGAAGGTCGAGAAAGAGAGGAAAGAAAAGAGGAAGATTGAGAAAGATCAAGATGATCTAAAGGAACATTACAAAAAGGCACAACTATCGTTGAGGAGAGTGAGAGTATGAGGATCTTCAGATCAGTTGCAGAAAGAGGTCCAAGAGGAAAAGGCTAGAGTCGAGTATTGGGAGAGGAAGTTCCAAGATATGCAGTCGCAGAATTTGGCGTTAGAGGAAGAGAATAAATGGTTGAAGACCAAGGTAAATGAGCTTGGAAGATCCCTTCGTTGGCATTGAAACCATGATTCTACGGTCAAGTTAGAAGAGCTAAAAAGTAAGGTCAAAGATTTGGAAGTGGCATTGCATGATGGTGACCTTCGAATTGAGCAGCTCGAGGCACAAGAAGATTGTCTCAAAGAAGAGCTCCATCAAGTTAAAGGTCAAGTCAGAGATAAGGATTACATTATTGGGGAGGCTATAGCCCAGATCTGAGAAGTTGCTGAATATGTTCGAGACTTAGCAATACGAGCTGATGCTTTGAGTATGATGTATGAGTCAGCGTCTGATAAAGGTCGAGAGTTAGCCCTTTTATTAGATAAAGTTAAAACTTTGGGCATTAGGGCAAAGGCGTATATGTAATCCATTTATATGTAAAGATATTCTTTTTCTAAATAAAGTTTTCTAAATGAGATTGAATCGAGATCGATGCCTTTTTGCATCCATTTGCATCTCATAGCATTTCATCACATCGTTTGCATTCAAAGTTATAGAAAGACCCTAATTAGCTAAAGTTTACTTATGAAGGTAGAAAAGAAAATCTGGAAATCACACATCCTTACAGCACTCGCACTAAAACTAAGAGTATGGATCAAAGGTTCGAGCAATTACAAAAGGATATGCAAGACCAAATGCCAGAGCAGTTGGCCAAAATGCAGAATGAAATGAGGGAACAAATGCTAGAGGCTCAGAGGAATATGATGGCTGAAATGGCTCAGCTACTGAGGGCCACTGATAAAGGAAAAGCTCCCATGACAATCACTAAAGAGGAGAATGAAGGTCCTCTTCCGAGTTTTACTCTGCCTCACGTGCCACTGCAAACCGAAGCACCTCCTAGAAGGCCATCTGTCACTATGAGGTCTCATCATGGGCCGGTTGATGCTGGAATCCCCGTGAATTTCCCATCTGGGTTGGGAAATAATTTGGGTGATAGCCTGACCAACCCTATCAGTCCTGATCTAGATTTGATGGAGAAGGAAAGAAGGGCAACCGAATCCACGAAACAATTGGAGGATCGTTGTAAGTGGTTGGAGGAGAAGTTTAGGGTTTTGGAAGGCACTGGCAACCATCACGGGATTGATGCCAAAGACTTAAGTTTGGTCCCAGATTTGGTGCTTCCTCATAAATTTAAGATGATAGAGTTTGAAAAGTACAATGGGACTACTTTCCCAGAGGCACACATAACAATGTTTTGTAGGAGAATGACTGGGTATGTGAACAATGATCAATTATTGATCCATTGTTTTCAAGACAGCTTAGTAGGAGTAGCAGCTAGATGGTACAATCAGTTGAGCCGTGCAAGAATTGGTTCATGGAGAGACCTAGCGCAGGCCTTCATGCAACATTACAACCATGTGACTGATATGACGCCAGACAGGATCACACTTCAAAACATGGAGAAAAAGCCTAATGAAAGTTTTAGGCAATATGCACAACGATGGAGGGAGGTGGCAATGCAAGTACAACCACCACTGTTAGAAAAGGAGACCACCATGTTATTTATCGACATCTGAAGGCACCATTTATCACTCACATGATTGGAAGCACCACGAAAAGTTTCGCGGATATAGTTATGGCAGGACAGATGATTGAGAATGCCATAAGGGGCGGTAAAATTGAGGGGGAAATGGCTAAAAGATCGGCTCTAAGGAGAAAGGACAACGAGGCGAATAATATGAATAGCCTCAACTCAAGGGCAATCACAGTTGGTCAACCCAAAGTAGCTGCGGTCGAGCAACAAAGTACTCAAAGTCAGGAATCGGGAACAAGACAGAATTCGGAGAGGGTGCAATTCACGCCTATCCCTGTGACATATCATGAGCTTTATCAAAGCTTATACGATGCACATGCCATTGCTCTATTTCACTTGAAACCGCTACAGCCACCGTACCTTAAATGGTATGATGCAAGTGCAAAATACGAATATCACGCGGGAATATCAGAGCATTCGATTGAAAACTGCACCGGATTCAAGAAGGTCGTGGAGAGGCTTATCAAGATGGGGGTTGTGAAATTCGACAGTACCCCATACTAAAAATCCGTTACCAGATCATGGCAATCAAGGAGTGAATGCCATCGATGAAATAAGGGAAGGAAAAATCAAGGAAGATATTGCTGAGGTGAAGACGCCCATGAAAGTAATATGGGAGGAGATGGTGAAAAGAGGTCTGTTGACCTCTGGAAAAGGTAGAGGAGGAATAGAGAACTATTGTGAATTCCATGGAAAAATGGGTCATATGATCCAAAAATGTGAGGAGTTCAAGGCCATGGTGCAAGGCCTTATGGTTAACAAAAAGCTACAGATTTTTTAGAGTAGTTCTTGTGAAAGACAAATATGCGTGCTGGAAAATGAACAACAAGGAACCAGCTGACCAAGAATTATTATTTCCTTGTCGGGGAATAATGAAGTGGGGACGCGAACTGGGCTCAAGGTCGTTATCCATAAACCCACTCCTTTCCCTTACAAGGATGACAATAGGGTGCCATGGAGTTATGACTGCAGTGTAACAGTACCTAAGGGGGAGAGCATAGCCAGTGCATCTAGGAGCGAGCAAAATGAAGGTTCCCATACGCGAAGTAGGAAGCATTATGATGGGGGCATCAGAGTGGAACCCACAAAAACAAAGGATGTTGACATTGAGAAGGAGAAAGAGACCGAAATACCCATCAACGAGCCGGTGAAGGAGGAGGAGGCTAAGGAATTCTTAAAGTTCCTTAAGCATAGCGAGTATAGTGTGGTCAAGCAGTTGCGTAAATAGCCAGCGCGTATATCAGTATTAGCCCTACTTCTGAGTTCTGAGGTGCATCGGGATGCATTATTGAAGATGCTTAACGAAACATATGTCACCCACGATATATCCGTTAACAAGTTGGACCAGTTGGTAAATAACATCAGTGCTGACAATTTCATCTACTTCAATGATGATAAAATTCCACCTGGGGGCATAAGGTCAACCAAAGCCTTGCACATCACTACTCGGTGCAAAAGATACACGCTGCCAAGTGTACTCGTTGATAACGGGTCTGCCTTGAACGTCCTTCTATTATCCATATTGAACAGATTACCCATTGACAGTTTGCATATGAAAACATGTCATAACGTGGTAAGAGCCTTTGATGGAACTGAAAGGAAAGTGATGGGACGAATCGACATCCCTTTGAAAATTGGGCCAAATACATATGAAGTTGATTTCTTGGTGATGGATATCAAGCCCTCCTATAATTGTTTATTGGGGAGGCCATGGATACACCCGGCAGGAGCGGTCCCTTTCTCATTGCACCAAAAATTGAAGTTAGTGACAGATGGACGGTTAATAACCATCAATGCGGAGGAGGACATTATAGCAGCAGTCACCAGCAAGGCCTCTTATGTCGAGGAGAATGAAGAGGTTATTGATTATTCTTTTTGCTTTTCAGAACTCATCAATGCAACCTTCATTTTGGAAGGAAGTGAGGTGCCGGTACGCAAAATGTCTAGAGCCACAAGGATGGCCCTGCAAATGATGATGGGAAAAGGGGCATTGCCAGGAAAGGGACTGTGACGCCCTAAATTGACCCTAGTCGGAAAGTGGTTTTGGGACCGCTAAACCGAGTCACCGAAGTATTTGAATATGATATTTATTGTCTAAAATATGTGAATATGAATGTGTGAAAGTTTTAAGCTTCGATTTAGTTGATTGCATGTGAATTTAATTAATAGGACTTATGTGTGACACTTTTAAAAGGTGATAGGTTAATCTATAAGGACCTATTAATGCATGTTATAACAATGATGGGTTTGCATGTCAAATTTCCATTTATAATAAGTAGTGGCCGGCCATGGTATGGGTCATTGATGATAATATGTATTTTTTATTAGCATTATTGGTTTACAAAATAAAATAAGGAATTAAGAATAATAAAACATGTGGTAAATGGGAGGAGAAACCAAAGTTTTCATCTTTGCTCCTCATTGCCGTGACTAGGAGAGAACAAGCTTGGAAAAATTCAGCTATGGTGGTTAGCTAAATCAAGGTAAGTTCAAGGATGATTCTTGGATTTCTAGCATTTTTTTTGAGTTAGTCATTAAGCTCCTTGCTTAGCCCATGTCCAAATTTTGAATCTTGTTGGTAACATGAGTAATCGGTTAAGAGAAAATGTTCAAGAAATGGTTGTTGTTCATGTTATTTGGATGAAAAGAAAAAATTGGAAGTTAGATGAAGTAGAGTCTAACAAATGAGCACATATGTGCATTAGTTGCTAGATGGAGAAAAATCGGCTAGCAAGTTGAGTACTAAGGCCGAATATGATTTTGGATATTGTTGGGCAATGTATGTGTTTTGAATTGATGGAATGGAGAGGATGTTTTAATTGTGTTATGAACAATTATATGTTAAATTAAGGTTTGCTAAGCTAGCTATTAAGGTGAAGTGCAAATGTTAGTATTTGATTGCTAGTGTATATATGTGTAATAGCCGAAATGAAGATGCTTGATGTCATGAATAAATGTTGTTTATATGTTTTGGAATTGAGTAAAAATTTGACGTTTAATCACTTAAGGATTCGGCATTGTTTAAGATAAATTACTTAAAATGTGATTTTGAATGTTATGAGTAGTGGGATGTAAGTATATGTGTGTGCTTGGTCATAGGAGTTTGCTATGAAATTTTGTTTGGTTGAGTGATGAATGGCCGAATGAACTATAGGCTAGGGTGGATAAATTTTTGTACATGAGTAGTGTGTGTGACTATTGGTTAATGAATATTCGGCGTAATGGGGTTTATGAGTAAATGGCATAATATATATATGTGTGAATATGTGGTAGTGCATAAAACAAGAAATCGATTAAATTGGGATGGTCACACAGGTACATTCGGCTTGTAGTTTTATAAATGTGATATGAGTATTTTGTTTGTAAATGAGTAGTAAATATGTTAAGAATGGTTCTAAAATGTATATGGATGCCGTGTGATTGTGTTTGATTGGGAAGTAAATTGTTTGATTTAGCTCAAGAGCTTAGAGGATCAAAGTTGGATAAGGGAAAGAAAAAGTGATCGAATAGCCGTTGAAATCGTTTGACAACATCCGAGGTAAGTTTTCGAGTAATGAAACTTAGTTTATGATTTGATTAAGTCATGACATATAAGCATAACAAATAAACGGTGATATAATGATTCTACTTGAATTGTATATTGAGGTGATTAGTTTATACCTATGACGGGTAGCCGAATGTGTATAGAGATCATGTTATAAAGAAAATCAAAATCATGCTCTTTGTATGTGGCTATTGAGCCAAAAATGGTAATGGTTGATAAGCGTCTTGTGTTTGAATTCTAGTTATGATAATGACATATGGATGTGTCACGATTTATTGGTATATGTGCTTGATTATTCGGATGATATACGGGCTAAGTCCCGAAGGCATTTGTGCAAGTTACTATATCCGGGCTAAGTCCCGAAGGCATTTGTGCGAGTAGTTGGTATACCCGGGCTAAGTCCCGAAGGCATTTGTGCTAGTGACTATATCCGGGCTAAGTCCCGAAGCCATTCATGCTAGTGACTATATCCGGGCTAAGACCCGAAGGCATTTGTGTGAGTTGCTATATCCGGCTAAATCCCGAAGATACTTGGGTTTGGAAGCGAGCGATCTTGCTGTAATAATTTCAATTAATATGCTCATAAAATACAAACGATAAGGTATGTTTCGTATATGCATCGGAAAGGTTGATTCCTTTCCAATAGTACTCGCTCAATTGATTAACGAGCTTTCGGCCTCTAGTTAGGTTTGATACCCTGTGTATGAATGTATTGGTTGAAGCGTGAAGAAATTATGATTTTGAGAATGTGCATATATGAAATTATTCATTTAGTCATATGAACGCTATACTTTAGTCGTAAATAATTTCGTTACTCAAAACTTACTAAGCATTAAATGCTTATTCCGTTTCTTTAATTCTCTGTTTTATAGATTTTTGTTCGTCAGCTATCGGACTTGGGATTGTCGAAGTCGAAGTCGTCCACACTATCTAAGCCCTCTTGGTACTCTTTTAGTTAAACGTTGATAATGGCATGTATAGGACTAACCTTTGTTGTTAATCAAGTACCTTTGGTAATGTGTATATATTCGGATAGCCATGCGAAAATGGATTAAATATTTTGAGCATAGTATTAAAATCATTTTGTATATATATGGTTATTGAGAGGTGTGGAAATGCTTGGCAATGATTAGCCATTAGAATGGTTAATCACGATCATATTTGGTGCTATGTATGTCAAATGGCTAGTTGAATCATGGAAACTATGAAATAGGTGAAATTTACCTTAAAATAGATGCTGACAGCAGCAGTGATGTGAGTTTTAAAATTCACTAAAAATATTAAGAATGTAATTAAATAATGAATAAATTATGTAATCGAACCTTGATGAGTCTATTTGCATATGGAAGAAGCGAAACAACCATATGAGCCTTATTTTATGAGATGTTCATGTTTTCGTGAAATAGGGCCAAAACGGTTACTAGATCCCCTGTTCTGACTTTGCAAATTTACCATAAATTGACCAGAAATAATTAGAAGTCATGCTTTATATGTAAAGATTCCTTTTTGAGTCTAGCTTCATTAGAAACAAACGACATATGTATTGAAGGCCGGTACAGGGAGATATCTAAGTCGTAATGCATGAAGGTCAGAGTTGTCGAACCCTTAAACAGGGGACAGTTTAACTAATAAACTGTTCTAATTGGCCTGACCAAAAATTCTAGAAAATATTCTGTAGATGGATATATGAGTCTAGTTTCAGGGAAAATTTACGGAATCAGTTTTCGAGTTTTGGAACTCGAGATATGATTTTTAAGGTGACAGTGACGCAGTTAGCCAGCTTGTCTGGAAATTTTAAAATGAACTGTGTAAATAAATGAATTAAGTTTGTTAACACCTCATGTTCGACTCCGGCAACGGTCTCGGGTGCGGGGCGTTACAATTTTATTGGTATCAGAGCTACGGTTTAGTCGATTCTAGACTACCGTAATACGTTCGGGTCTAGCTATACATGCCATTGTGTGTCTATTTGATAGTGTGGTGATTTCTGACAGTTAAAAAGGTGTTTGTTTATAGTAATGGATCCCGATCCCAACCGAGCGGTAGCTGATGATCTTGAGAGTGTAGCGCCTGCTCCCGCACAAGGGACAGCGCTGGTGGACTCTCAACCTATTGCTAGTAATCAGAATGACGAAGCTAGACAGGCTTTTTATAGCGTAATGAATGATTGGTTCAACCAATACATTCGAACTAATACGGCTGTTCCACAACCCCCATTTCCGACTAATACAACCCCTGCACCTGCGATACCTCCGGTAACTGACTAGATAAGGTTAAATAAGCCCCCAGTTGATAGAATCCGAAAACACGGGGCTACTGAATTTAAAGCTACAGATAGCGACGATGCCGAGTAAGCTGAATTTTGGTTGGACAACACTATTCGGGTACTTGATGAACTATCTTGCACACCCGATGAATGCCTAAAGTGTACGATCTCCTTGCTACGTGATCCTGCCTACTATTGGTGGAATACGTTGATTTCTGTTGTGCCCAGAGAGCAAGTAACTTGGGAGTTTTTCCAAACCGAGTTTCGAAAAAAGTATATCAGCCAGAGATTCATTGATCAAAAACGAAAAGAATTTCTTGAACTTAAACAAGGTTCCATGTCGGTTACTGATTATGAACGAAAGTTTATAAGGCTTAGCCGGTACGCGCGAGAATGCATTTCTTCAGAAGCTGTGATGTGTAAACGTTTCGAAGATGGACTGAACGATGATATAAAGCTGTATGTTGGCATTTTAGAAATCAGAGAATTTGTGGTACTTGCCAAGCGAGCTTGCAAAGCCGAAGAGCTCAGTAAGGAGAAAAGAAAAGCTGATATGGGAGCAAAGGAGTTTCGTAAGAGATCTTCGGGAAAGCCCTTTCAACAGTCATCGAAGAAATTTAGAGATGATTTAGGCCGACCTAGAGACACGTCGGGCTTTTCTAGACGAGACCGTGATCGACCCCCTGTGAGTACACGAGTTACTTCGGTCGCCAGTGTTGGAAATGATCGTCGAGGCAGAACAGAGTGCTAGTATTGTGGTAAATGGCATTCGGGGAGTTGTAGATTCCATGACCACTCCTGTTACAAGTGCGGATCAGTTGACCACTTTATTAAAGATTGTCCGAGATTGTCTGAACAGAATGTAAATTAGAGTGGGAAACCGGGTGCTACTACTGCTCGAGGTAGACCATCTAAAAATACGGGGAATGCTAGTGGCGGTCAGAGAGGATCTAGAGATGTTACCACCAGATCTGAGGCTCGTGCTCCTGCCAGAGCTTATGCTATACGTGCACGCGAGGATGCTTCTTCGCCTGATGTTATTACCGGTACATTCACTCTCTTTGATACTAATGTGATTGCATTGATAGACCCTGGTTCTACTGATTCTTATATATGTGAGACTTTAGCATCCAGTAAGACTTTACCTGTTGAGTCTACTGAGTTCGTTATTAGAGTGTCGAATCCCTTGGGTCATTGTGTGCTTGTTGATAAGGTATGTAAGAAATGTCCCCTAGTAATTCGAGGTTCCCGTTTTCCGGCGGACTTGATGCTTTTACCGTTTGATGAATTTGATGTTATTCTCGGTTTGGATTGGTTGACCGTGCATGATGCGGTTGTGAATTGCAAAAGCAAGACTATTGATTTAAAGTGTGCAAATAATGAGATAATCCGAGTTGAGTCTACTGTCTTGAATGGATTGCCAACAATAATATCCTCGACGTTAGCTCAAAAATATGTGAGAAAGGGGTGTGAAGCGTATCTTGCATATGTGCTTGATAATGAAAAATTAGGAAAGAAACTTGAATCGGTACCAGTGGTTTGTGAATATCCGGATGTTTTTCCCGAAGAATTACCGGGGTTACCACCTGTTCGGGAGGTAGAGTTTGGCATCGAACTTGTACCTTGGACTACACCGATTTCGATAGCTCCGTATCGTATGGCACCAACGGAATTAGAAGAACTGAAAACTCAGTTGCAAGCGTTGATGGATAGAGGTTTTGCTCGACCGAGTTTTTCACCTTGGGGTGCACCAGTATTGTTTGTGAAAAAGAAGGACGGAACCATGAGGTTGTGCATCGACTATCGTCAGCTGAATAAAGTGACAATAAAGAATAAATATCCGTTACCACGTATTGATGATTTGTTTGATCAACTAAAGGGAGCCTCAGTGTTTTCAAAGATAGATTTGAGATCGGGTTATTATCAGTTACGAATTCGGGATTCGGATATACCCAAAACTGCTTTCAGAACGAGATACGGTCACTACGAGTTCTTAGTGATGCCGTTTGGGCTCACTAATGCCCCAGCGGTATTTATGGATTTGATGAATTGGATCTTCAGACCGTTTTTGGATCGATTTGTAGTTGTGTTTATTGATGATATTTTGGTCTATTCGAGAAACGAAACCGATCATGCTGAACACCTGGGGTTAGTGTTGCAGGTTTTACGGGATAAGCAGTTATATGCTAAGTTCAGTAAATGTGAGTTCTGGTTGAGAGAAGTTAGCTTTTTGGGACATGTGGTATCTGCATCGGGTATTCGATTTGATCCGAGCAAAATTTCAGCCATACTTAACTGGAAGCCCCCGAGAAATATTACTGAGGTTCGGAGCTTTTTGAGACTTGCCGGTTACTACAGACGGTTTGTAAAGGGTTTCTCAATGATAGCCACACCAATGACGAAGCTACTTCAGAAAGATGTTAAGTTCGAATGGTCAAAAAAATGTCAGAAATGTTTCGATCAACTAAAAACTTACTTGACTGAAGCTCCAGTGCTAGTGCAGCCTGAATCAGGCAAAGAGTTTGTCATTTACAGTGATGCATCCTTACTTGGGTTGGGTTGTGTATTGATGCAAGAAGGTCGAGTTGTAGCTTATGCGTTGAGACAATTGAAGCCACATGAGAAAAATTATCCAACCCATGATCTCGAACTAGCTGCCATCGTATTCGCTTTGAAAATATGGCGACATTACTTATTTGGTGAGAAGTGTCATGTATATTCGGATCACAAAAGTCTCAAATATTTGATGACTCAAAGAGACTTGAATCTGCGACAAAGACGTTGGCTCGAGTTGTTAAAAGATTATGAGCTTGTCATTGACTATCACCCAGGAAAGGCTAATGTGGTTGCGGATGCTTTAAGTCGTAAATCACTGTTTGCTTTACGAGCGATGAATGTACACCTGTCTGTTCTATCCGACAATATGTTAGTAGCAGAATTAAAGGCCAAACCATTGTTGATTCACCAAATTCGTGAAGCTCAGAAAGTCGATGATGAATTGGTTGCAAAATGGGCTGAATGCATTTCGAATATGGAATCAGAGTTCCAAATTGATGATGACGATTGTTTGAGGTTCAGAAGTCGTTTGTGTGTTCCAAGAAATTCAGAACTTATTTCGATGATTCTGAACGAAGCTCATTGTAGCCGAATGTCAATTCACCCGGGGAGTACGAAAATGTACAACGATCTGAGACGTCAGTTTTGGTGGCATGGTATGAAACGAGACATTTCTGATTTTGTTTCGAGGTGTTTAATATGTCAACAAGTGAAAGCGGAACATCAAGTACCTACAGGTTTACTTCAGCCGATCATGATACCTGAATGGAAATGGGATCGAGTCACGATGGATTTTGTATCTGGGTTGCCATTGTCGGCAAGTAAGAAAGATGCGATTTGGGTTGTTGTTGATAGGCTGACTAAGTCGGCTCACTTTATCCCCGTACGTACAGATTTTTCATTGGATAAACTAGCTGAATTGTATGTTTCTCAGATTGTAAGATTACACGGGGTACCTATTTCTATTGTGTCGGATAGAGATCTGAGGTTCACCTCGTGATTTTGGAAGAAATTGCAAGAAGCTTCGGGTACCAAGTTGCATTTTAGCACCGCTTTTCATCTACAAACTGATGGTCATTCCGAGCGGATAATTCAGATACTAGAGGATATGTTGAGATGTTGCATCCTTGAGTTTAGTGGTTCATGGGAGCGGTATTTACCTTTGATTGAATTCGCTTACAACAATAGTTTTCAATCAAGTACTAAGATGGTGCCTTACGAGGCTTTGTACGATCGTAAATGCCGTACACCATTTTTTTGGACGGAGTTGATTTGATTAAAGATGTTGAGCAGAAAGTAAAAATAATTAGTGAAAGTTTGAAGGCAGCATCAGATCGTCAGAAGTCGTACGCGGATTTAAAACGAAGAGATATTGAGTATCAGGTGGGAGACAAAGTGTTTCTTAAAGTTTCACCTTGGAAAAAGATACTCAGATTTGGCCGTAAGGGCAAACTGAGTCCGAGGTTCATAGGGCCATATGAAATATCCGAACGAGTTGGCCCAGTGGCATATAGATTGATTTTACCCCCTGACCTCGAGAAGATTCACAACGTTTTTCATGTCTCAATGCTTCGACGTTACAGATCTGACCCTTCGCACATAATAAATCCCTCCGAGGTTGAAATTCAAGCCGATATGAGTTATGAAGAAGAACCGATTCGCATCCTAGCTCGTGAAGTGAAAGAGTTGCGAAATAAGAGGGTTCCGTTAGTAAAGGTGTTATGGCTCAAACACGGGATCGAAGAAGCTACTTGGGAAACTGAGAACTCTATGAAAGAACGATACCCAAACCTATTTACCGGTAAGATTTTCGGGGACAAAAATTTCTTAAGTGGGGAGAGTTGTGACAGCCCTAAATTGACCCTAGTCGAAAAGTGGTTTCGGGACCGCTAAACCGAGTCACCGAAGTATTTGAATATGATATTTATTGTCTAAAATATGTGAATATGAATGTGTGAAAGTTTTAAGCTTCGATTTAGTCGATTGCATGTGAATTTAATTAATAGGACTTATGTGTGACACTTTTAAAAGGTGATAGGTTAATCTATAAGGACCTATTAATGCATGTTATAAAATGATGGTTTGCATGTCAAATTTCCATTTATAATAAGTAGTGGCGGCCATGGTATGGGTCACTGATGATAATATGTATTTTCTATTAGCATTATTGGTTTACAAAATAAATAAGGAATTAAGAATAATAAAACATGTGGTAAATGGGAGGAGAAACCAAGTTTTCATCTTTGCTCCTCATTGCCGTGACTAGAGAGAACAAGCTTGGAAAAATTCAGCTATGGTGGTTAGCTAAATCAAGGTAAGTTCAAGGATGATTCTTGGATTTCTAGCATTTTTTTGAGTTAGTCATTAAGCTCCTTGCTTAGCCCATGTCCAAATTTTGAATCTTGTTGGTAACATGAGTAATCGGTTAAGAGAAAATGTTCAAGAAATGGTTGTTGTTCATGTTATTTGGATGAAAAGAAAAAATTGGTAGTTAGGTGAAGTAGAGTCTAACAAATGAGCACATATGTGCATTAGTTGCTAGATGGAGAAAAATTGGCTAGCAAGTTGATACTAAGGCCGAATATGATTTTGGATATTATTGGGCAATGTATGTGTTTTGAATTGATGGAATGGAGAGGATGCTTTAATTGTGTTATGAACAATTATATGTTAAATTAAGGTTTGCTAAGCTAGCTATTAAGGTGAAGTGCAAATGTTAGTATTTGATTGCTAGTGTATATATGTGTAATAGCCGAAATGAATATGCTTGATGTCATGAATAAATGTTGTTTATATGTTTGGGAATTGAGTAAAAATTTGATGTTTAATCACTTAAGTATTCGGCATTGTTTAAGATAAATTACTTAAAATGTGATTTTGAATGTTATGAGTATTGGGATGTAAGTATATGTGTGTGCTTGGTCATAGGAGTTTGCTATGAAACTTTGTTTGGTTGAGTGATGAATGGCCGAATGAACTATAGGCTAGGGTGGATAAATTTTGTACATAAGTAGTGTGTGTGACTATTGGTTAATGAATATTCGGCATAATGGGGTTTATGAGTAAATGGCATAATATATATATGTGTGAATATGTGGTAGTGCATAAAACAAGAAATCGATTAAATTGGGATGGTCACACTGGTATATTCGGCTTGTAGTTTTATAATGTGATATGAGTATTTTATTTGTAAATGAGTAGTAAATATGTTAAGAATGGTTCTAAATGTATATGATGCGTGTGATTGTGTTTGATTGGGAAGTAAATTGTTTGATTTAGCTCAAGAGCTTAGAGGATCAAAGTTGGATAAGGGAAAGAAAAAGTGATCGAATAGCCGTTGAAATCGTTTGACAACATCCGAGGTAAGTTTTGAGTAATGAAACTTAGTTTATGATTTGATTAAGTCATGACATATAAGCATAACAAATAAACGGTGATATAATGATTCTACTTGAATTGTATATTGAGGTGATTAGTTTATACCTATGACGGGTAGCGAATGTGTATAGAGATCATGTTATAAAGCAAATCAAAATCATGCTCTTTGTATGTGGCTATTGAGCCGAAAATGGTAATGGTTGATAAGCGTCTTGTGTTTGAATTTAGTTATGATAATGAAATAAGGATGTGTCACGATTTATTGGTATATGTGCTTGATTATTGGATGATATCCGGGCTAAGTCCGAAGGCATTTGTGCAAGTTACTATATCCGGGCTAAGTCCCGAAGGCATTTGTGCGAGTAGTTGTATACCCGGGCTAAGTCCCGAAGGCATTTGTGCTAGTGACTATATCCGGGCTAAGTCCCGAATGCATTCATGCTAGTGACTATATCCGGGCTAAGACCCGAAGGCATTTGTGCGAGTTGCTATATCCGGCTAAGTCCCGAAGATACTTGGGTTTGGAAGCGAGCGATCTTGCTGTAATAATTTCAATTAATATGCTCATAAATACAAACGATAAGGTATGTTTCGTATATGCATCGGAAAGGTTGATTCCTTTCAAATAGTACTCGATCAATTATTAACGAGCTTCCGGCCTCTAGTAGGTTTGATACCCTGTGTATGAATATATTGGTTGAAGCGTGAAGAAATTATGATTTTGAGAATGTGCATATATGAAATTATTCATTAGTCATATGAACGCTATACTTTAGTCGTAATAATTTCGTTACTCAAAACTTACTAGCATTAATGCTTATTCCGTTTCTTTAATTCTCTGTTTTATAGATTTTTGTTCATCAGCTATCGGACTCGGGATTGTCGAAGTCGAAGTCGTCCACACTATCTAAGCCTTTTGGTACTCTTTTAGTTAAACGTTGATAATGGCATGTATAGGACTAACCTTTGTTGTTAATCAAGTACCTTTGGTAATGTGTATATATTCGGATAGCCATGCGAAAATGGCTTAAATATTTTGAGCATAGTATTAAATCATTTTGTATATATATGGTTATTGGAGGTGTGGAAATGCTTGGCAATGATTAGCATTGGAATGGTTAATCACGATCATATTTGGTGCATGTATGTAAATGGCTAGTTGAATCATGGAAACTATGAAATAGGTGAAATTTACTTAAATAGATGCTGATAGCAGCAGTGATGTGAGTTTGAAAATTCATTAAAATATAGAATTAATAAAATGAATAAATTATTTAATCGAACCTTAGAGTCTATTTTCATATGAAGAACGAAACAACCATATGTGCCGTATTTTATGAGTGTTTAAGTTCGTAAAACAGGCCAGAACATTACTGGATCCCTATTCTGACTTTGGAATTTACCATATATTAACCAGAAATAATTAGAAGTCATGCTTTATATGTACAGATTCCTTTTTGGAGTCTGTCTTCATTAGAAACAAACAGCATATGTATTGAAGCTCGGTTTTACCAGGGAGATATCTGAAGTCGGTTAATGGCATGAAGGTTAGATGGTGAGAGCTATTGGACCCTGAAACAGGGGAGACTTAACTAATAACTGTACTAA